>NW_027514052.1:1140000-1225000 GCF_048772815.1 Callospermophilus lateralis
TTCTATTTTGACGTTCATTATAATTCAACACTGGTACATTACTATTTCTTCAGTTTTTGCACACCATAGGATATATATTTCATCCACAAGTTCACAAATTTATAGGAATTTGTTTCACTTTCAGTCACTTCTTACTTCATAACACATGTATTCCTCCATGTTACTTGACTGGTCTTTTCATGAGACTTCTTTCCAAACACATCATTTTCGATTTCCATAATCAATTTCGAAGCTAAACTCACACACTCTTCAAGATTAACCTTAACATTAATATTACCATTAGATGTATAGCTGGTTGGAATAAATGTATGTATATCAATAAAAGGTTTTCTGTATATTTTCACATTTCCGTTCAATGCATTATTTAATGTTGGAACCAGTTATGTTATTTATTCACAGTATCGTCTATTAATGCATTATCTCTATATTCAAAGACACAGTGTACACCTCTTTGTCCCCCCAATACTAATTTATACCTCTTCAAAATATTGCTCCCAGAAATGGTGGAAGAATTACTCATATCACCTTATCTATCTATCTATATATATATATATATTTATATATATTTTTTATCACAGTAATATTCTGGACACAAAAAGCAAAGGTCACAATCATGATTGTATCAAACCCTAAATGGAAAGTGAGCATGGATTACTAAAACAACAATGTCCAGGTTGCCAAATGCTCTCAGATGTAAATCCTATTGGTGACTACGTATTTGTTTCTTCCTAAGATTATATATTATAGCTCGAGCCTGTTGAAAATGTCTAATCCTATCACTCACTTTATACTTTCCCTGATTTCCTAATATCTCAATTGATATCTGTTTTCCTACATATTTTCGCCAGTTCATCATTGTGTCTGACACTTCACATTTGGTGACATATACATTCACTGTCTACCCTAGACCCTATTGCTAAAGAAATTTTGGTCCAAATCCTATACTCACTCTTATTTCTAAACCTACTGACTATCTTCCTAATCCTATTGACTATTGCATTTTGACTCGATGTTCAATTCGACAATCAATCGTCCAAGGTATAAGGTCCTAAACCATTGTATTTCAATTTATCTGAGACATACATACAGAAAATTATTAAAACCTAAGTATCCCACTCAAGGGCCCAATCCCCTTCTCGTTTCAAATTTTACCTAGGTTTCAGTTTTTATACTTATATTTCAGCTACATATTCTTGTAAATATCACAGATTCCCAATACCATTATTCATCCGGCAGAGGGATTCTTAACCCAAATCAAACATGTTATTAACCCTAAAAATACACTGTTCCCTCAATCTAACTTTACAAAAGAGGAGGGACAGAGTTGGTCTTACAATACTGGAATGTAGGGGATCTTCCACCTGCTGAGAACATCAAAGGTCCATGCAGAAATGACGCCTGGATAAGATATAGGCAGCTATGAAGGACATGAGAAAGCAAAAGTCAAATTCTATGGCAAACAACCTGGTCATGATGAAGGGATGTGTCTGAATCAACCTCTAAATATAGAGAAGATGGACCAAACAAGGCCTGTGTGAAGAGCTGTTCACAGGTGCCTATGGTTGATATACCATTCTAACTTGTGAAAGTGTCACAGAAAGTAGGGGCAGCCTGCATCTCATGAGACCCTTAGAAGTAACTGTTAGGACAAAGAGGTTGCCAAGGCAGTGACCTCATTCAGTTCCTGAAGGAAGTGACCTCACCTCACCTCCTTGGCGATGGAACTCTCTGAACTTGTGATCCAGGAAGAGAGAAACCCAGAGGCACTCACAGTCCCAGTTCCAGTGGTCTCATTTGTTTCAATTTACCAAGGATAGAATCAGTCTTTCTTAGTTCCTACTGATGTGAGGATGGCCAAATGCCAGGAAAGCTCTGAAGAGGGGACTTTCCTGAGAAAGCAGGTAGTGGCTCACCCATGGCTCCTGACTACTTCACAGAGTTGGCCAAGGATACCAGATTTGAGACAGGAGAGGACACTTGGGGGGAATATAATATGGCCCATCAGTCTGAGGACACTCCGGATAGTCACAGACCTACTTGGGCAAAAGAGGTGCCTTTGTGGGTGTGGATGTGTGTTTCTGGTTTTGTCTCATGTCCTGAGAATTGGTAGGAAAGGCTGTTTGTTTGGATTGGCATTGACCGTTTCTAGTAAGTCGTTTGACAAGTCAAGTGCTTGTATATCTGTGTATCCCACTCTGTCCGTGATTGTAGACATTAGTAAAGAGAATGCATCAATGGATGTGTCCTGTCTAGTAGAAAGCTTCCAGGCATTCATCCTGCCAAATTTATGAATGGACTGTGGCTTGCCTTATCGAAGGGCAACACCTGCTATCTTCCAAAGTTTCTGTTTTCTTCCTGAATTCTTGCCACTCTCCAGAATAGCCTCATGGTTTTGTGTCCAAGATATGTACCACCTACAGGTTCTGTGATATGGCCATGTTCTGGATAGCTGACGGCAATGGCGAGCATCTCAGAAAACTCAGATATCAGTGTGACCAGGAAAGTCTCAGTGGAGAAACCCTGCTTTGTTCCTTTTGTTTACCTATTGTTTGTTGCCCTGAATTTCAGGAACATCTTTGCCTCAGGCCACTCCTTTGTGAAGCCTGAAGAAAACAGTTTCAAATAAAAATGAATGGTATTCACCTGTGGCTCTTTGCTTATTTGCTTCAGACATGGATGTGTCTGAATCAGACTCTTGGCCCTGTGTGAGGCTGTGGTTAGATTCTCAGCACCTGATGGATCCCATGTTTTCATCCAAACCCAAAATGGCCAAAAGAGCAGTCATTGTGGATGAAGTCTCTCGCCTTCCTCTGTAAGGTTTCTGAACTTCATCAAGTGAGAATAGGAATCCTTTGGGTCAAATGAGTTCTTCAAAGCCCTGAAGAGGGAAGCCCATAGGTGCTTGGGTTTTCTCATGTTTCTAATTCACATAAAGAATCTAAACCGCACAGTCAGTATTCCTCAAATTGGAGAAACAGAGCAGTATTAACGGAAGGCCTACTCGATCACTCCTGGTTCACAGGAAGGTGTTCAGGCCAACCCCGACTTTAGGCAAATGAGGGGAAAGGGAGCTTATTTTGGACACTGTCTTGGGCTGCGCCCCTCATGGAAACCTCTAGTCAGAGGTTATAATGAGTGTCTATATGGAAGAAGATGAGGGCCATGCGGAAGAGTTTTGGTTTTAATTGTGGTTATTAGTTTGACAGTTGGAAATGATGACTGGCTCCACCTGGGCTTGAACACTGGTGTAATTTTCCTTACAGACTGAGTTCTGGAACTGACCTCAGAGAAGTATTGCCATGAGTTGTGTTGGGATTTTAGGAGGCCATGCATGAGAGTCACCCTTGGAATTGAGATGTGTGCCCAGGAAGGCTTTCCACAAGGCACGGGGAATCTCAGCAAGGATATCACATGATTTTATTCTGACAAACTTGGCAGCCATAGTTGAGAGTCAAAACACACATGGACCTCACATTGTAGACCTCAATGGGCCTGGCTTCATGTGACCATTTGGCCACTCTTTGAGAAGACTTGCCTGTGTGTGTTCTCCTGTGCTTTCATTAAAATGAGCTTCCTCAACATTTAATGGTTCCTGAATAAATTGAAAATCATAGTGCCTCCAAATTAATCCACGAAAAATGGCTAGATAAATACCATGGAATTTTTGAAATTTTCATGTCCAGGTGTAACTGGAGAACCTTTTGATGTCCATTTGCTGATCATGAGTATACCAGACAATTCGTTGATTGACTGGGTTTCATGAAAATGGTGTAGAACAGAGATGCCAGTAAGTTGGAGCCTGCTTAGTAGCGGGTCTAGAGCAGTGGTGGGCAGGTGTGTGATAAAACATCTGTGTTGGGGCCATGTGGATCTGCCATTGGCTTCCAAATGGCTTGTGACTGACATGGTGCAGCTAGCAGACCCTTATATGTTAAGGCATCTTGTTATATGGAGAGGTTTCAGGGCAATGTTCAGAATCAGGTTGCAATGGGCCTGGGGGCAAGCTATGTGGGATAGAAGCCTGATTGGTGCATTCTCCTACAGACCCTGACCCACCGCATGTGACAGAACTCCCTCCAGCATTATGTCCCAGTTGAACTCCTTGTATTTCATGAAGCAAATACCCAACTCCCAGTGAAGCAGCAAAACACACCAGGAAAACTAGAGGATGATCAAATGGCTTCACAGTCTACACGGAGAGACACTTAGACCACAGTTGCCACAGTTTACCTACAAAGTGAGAATTCAGCACTGCTGCCTCATGTTCATTGAAAAATAAGATACCATGTCCTCCAGGTCACATAGATGCAGACCCAATTTTGGTGCTCTCACTACATAGGAAGCTAAAGCTCCTGACAACAACATATATTTCAAGTGCCCAAACTCAGAGGCAGTTTCTCAAGATGTCTTTAGGCCTGCAGAGCTTCATGTTTGTGGAGTGTTTACCCTGTCCCTTACTTTTGGAAACTCCTCTACCACCTCCAAGGTTGTGAACTCCTGAGCATATTCCGTTCTAGATATGTATTCCCAGATTTTCTAACTCTTCTCCTCTAATTGTGCATTACTTCAGGCGAGGGTAATATCAAGGAATTGTTCTGGATGAGAGTGGGAAGATTTTTGTGTAGCACATATTTGAAAACACATTGGGTTTATTTTCCTATTTTCCATTCGGAATAATGAATCTCTGACACTAACCCATACCCTACTAGACTCTGACTACTAATCCTAATATGATTGAGAATAGTAACTCAAACAGAATAGAAATACAAGCAGTTCAGATGAGGCATGGTGTATATTTGGACTTCCCTTTTTCATTATATAGGGTAGGAGTTATAAATAAGTCAATGTTTATCGAAATAGTTCACCATGTGTTTTTAAAGTTAAGAAATATGTCAATTCCTGTCTCTCTTTAGCCTTTTTCAGCTCATGTATTATTATATGCACATATAGAATCCTACCTGGTATCACACGTACCTTCTTCTGAGGTGGGTGACTTGGCACATACAAATTGTGAGAAGAGATCACTCCTCCTAAACGCTGTTGGAACTGAAAATTCAACCTAAGGGTGAGCTTCCAAGTTGAAAAACATTATACATAAATCCATTTTTAGTAAAATGTGTATTTTTGGATATGTGGAAGATATATATTTCATGATGAATTTCTATTGGCATATATACTGCTTCTTTCTAATGTCTCTGTGTGTGTGTGTGTTTGTGTGTGTGTGTATATATATATATATATATATATATATATATATATATATATACACTCTCCAGATTTTTCAAAATATGAAATATATGTGTCTTATTATACACTCCCTAAAATCATTCATATTCATGTATGTGGATTTATAATCAACTTTTCACAAGATTATTCTCAGAAATATTCATACACCTGAAATTCATATTTGTTTTCTAAAACTGAAAACTGACTTCAGTAAATGGTGCATAAAAATCACAATATTTCGTCATTGCAAGATGGCCACGAATAGAGTGCATCACACCAAGTGTACTGCACCACTGCACAGGTGAATAACGAGTTAGAGTGACAAAAAAACTATCTTGTTAGGAAATTACAGCAAAATGGGGGTGCACCAAAACCTAGAAGAAGGATTTCTAGAACCATGGTCGGGTAATTGAGTCTCAAACACGAGCCAAATGTGCGACCCGAGATCCCATTTGACTGATCCGCGCGGCCCACCCAGTGGCTAAAGACGGTCGCGGCACCACCGAGATGGGACAAATAAGCAGGGAGAAACGTTGATGCGGATTCTGTGAAATCCTGCCGGTAGAGCCCCCACTGAGCCCTGAGCTGAGTTCAGGATTTCAGACAGGGAAGGAAGCGGTACAGTTCTATCTCCCACAATGGAAACTCTTCCAAGGAAACCAATGGCCATCATCTTGGAGAGCTGAAGTAACCACAGCCACTCTCCTACAGATTACAACAATAAAACAGGTGTGTGTTATTCAGCTCATCTCCCATATATCGGGGAATTCGCATAAAATCTCTCCTATGATTTCCGGGTGAGAGATTATCAGAGCGAGCCTGCATAAAGATGGGGGAAAACAAGAGGCAACTGACCTTCAACTCCCCCTCTCATCAGCTGTGAAAATAAAACCTGTCTAACCAGTGCTGGGGGAGGGGCAAGTGGAAAAAATCAAAACAATAGAGTGTCTGGGTTCCCAATAGACACCCTCCACACCCAACAAACGGCAGGCCCAGAGAACAGTTTGAACTGCTGAGAGCCATCACTCAGGGGAAATCTGGTCTTGCAGGAAAAACCAGGACTATCAGGAGAAACCAGGGGACTAGAGGCCAGGCCCTTGTGACTGGGCAGCTGGAGACTGCAGGCCCGCAGGCGACAGTCCACCCGCTGCCCGCGTGACTAAGCGGCTGGAGAACGCCCTGCCGCCGGCGACCGACCGCACCACTGGGTGGCTAGAGATCGCCCGCCCGCCAGTGAAAGCCCACGTGCTGCCCACGTGACTGGGCAGCTGGAGACCGCCTGCCCACCAGTGACCCGGAGCTGAAACCAACAAGTGACAGTCCAGTCCCACCCACCTATTCGGACACCTCAGCAAGGAGCCTTGGGCCTGCCAAAACAGAGAGGTGACGTCACTGGAGCTCGGCCTTTGGAATTTTTTCCAAGCAGAATCCACTTTAGCAGGCATAGTCTACCAACACAAAGGAGAGACAACAGAGACATACAACACCAAAACAAATCTCTAGAATAAAGCAAAAACACAGCAATCAAATAGAGCTGGAAAGTAACGTGAACATCATAAAAAAACAAGGGAATAAAAGGAGTACAAACAATGCAGGACAACTTAATTCTACAGGAGGACCTAGAAGCACCAGAAACAGGGATAGGGAAAGAAATCAAGGCATACTTAACTCAGATGGAAAGAAATAGTAGAGAAGACATGAGGCAGCAAGTCCAAGGAATAAAAGTATATTTTGAAAATGAATTAAACAAACAAATTCAAATAGCAAAAAATGAGCTTTACCAAAAAATAGAGATCTTAAAAAAATTCAAACAGTAATTCTAGAAATGCAGGAAACTATAAACCAAATTAAAAACTCAAACAAGAATATTACAAATAGAGTAGATCAAGTAGAAGTCAGAAAATCAGATAATGAAGACAAAGTTTATCAACTTGAAAAGAATATAGTCAACACAGAAAAGATGCTTAAATCTATTCAAGAGATATGGGATGTCATAAAAAAAAAAAAACCTTGAGAGTCATCAGGATAGAAGAAGGCATAGAGATTCAAACCAAAGGAATGGACAACATATTAAATGAAATAATTCTAGAAAACATCCCAGAGATGAAAGATGGATTGGATTGCCAAATCCTGGAAGCCTACAGGACCCCAAACATTCAAAAACATAATTGACCAAATCCAAGACATATAATTATGAACATAGCCAACATACAGAAGAAGGAGACAATATTAAACGCTATAAGAGAAAGGAGGCAGATTACATTCAGGGGTAAACCAATTAGGTTAACGACTGATTTTTCATCACAGACTTTGAAAGCGAGAAGATCCTAGAACAATGTATTTCAAATGCTGAAAAATAATGGATTCCAACCAAGAATACTGTATCCAGCAAAATTAAGCTTCAGATTTGAAAATGAAATTAAAGTCTTTCATGATAAACAAAAGCTAAAAGAATTTGCAGCCAGAAAACCAGCACTGCAAAGCATTTTGAGCAAAATACTACCAGAAGAAGAATTGAAAAAGAGTGCCCAAATCTAACAGCAGGATGTATTTCAGTAAAGGGGGAGGAAAATAACCAAAAAAGTAAAAACTAGCCAAACTAAAATATAATAAATAAATAAACATGACTGGAAGTACAAATCATATTTCAATTGTAACCTTAAATGTTAATGGCCAAAACTCACCAATCAAGAGACATGGGCTAGTAACGTGGATAAAAAAAAAAAAAAAAAAAAACAAATCCAACAATATGTTGTCTTCAGGAGACCCATATGATAGGAAAAGACATACACAGGCTGAAGGTAAAAGGTTGGGAAAAATAATACCACTCACATGGCCCTCGGAAGCAAGAAGGAGTGGCCATACTCATATGTAATAAAATCAACTTCAAACCTAAGTAAATCAAAGGGATAAAGAAGAACACTATATTCTTTTAGAAGGAACCATCCACCAACAAGACTAACAATTATCAATTTGTATGCACCAAGCAATGGAATTGCAACGTTCATAAAACAAACTCTCCTCAAGTTCAAGAGTCACATAGACTACAACACAATAATTATGGGTGAATTCAACACACCACTCTCGGCATTGGACAGATCTTCTAGACAGAAACTGAAAAAAGAAACTATAGAACTCAACAGCACAATCGATAACCTAGACTTAACAGACATATATAGAATATATCAACCATCATCAAGTGGATACACGTTCTTCTCAGTAGCAGCACATTGATCCTACTCAAAGATAGACCATATATTATGCCATAGGGCAATTCTTAGTAAATATAAAGGCATGGAAATAGTACCATGCACCATATCTGATCATAATGGAATGAAACGGGAAATCATTGATAAAAAAAGGAAGGAAAAATTCTGCATCACATGGAAAATGAACAACATGCTACTGAATGATCAATGGGTAACAGAAGACATAAAGGAGGAGATAAAAAAATTCTTAGAGACAAATGACAATACAGACACAATGTACCGGAATCTATGGGACACAGTGAAAGCAGTGTTAAGAGGGAAATTCATTTCTTGGAGTTCTTTCCTCAAAAAAAGAAAAACCAGCAAATAAATGAACTCATGCTACACCTCAAAAACCTAGAAAAGGAAGAGCAAAACAACAGCAAATGTAGTAGAAGACAAGAAATAATCAAATGTAGAGAAGAAATCAACAAAATTGAAACAAAGAAAAACATTGAAAAAATTGATAAAACTAAAAGTTGGTTCTTTGAAAAAATAAATAAGATCGACAGGCCCTTAGCCATACTAATGAACAGAAGAAGAGAGAGAACTCAAATTACTAAAATACGGGATGAAAAAGGCAATATCACAACAGACACTACAGAAATAAAGAAGATAGTTAGAAAGTATTTTGAAACACTATATTCCAATAAAATAGAAGATAGTGAAGGTATTGATAAATTTCTTAAGTCATAAGATCTGCCCAGATTGAGTCAGGAATACACACACAATTTAAACAGACCAATAACAAAGGAAGAAATAGAAGAACCATCAAAGGACTGCCAACCAAAAAAAACCCTGGACTCGATGGGTATACAGCGGAGTTCTACAAAACCTTCAAAGAAGAATTAATACCAATATTATTCAAGCTATTTCAAGAAAAACAAAAAGAAGGAGCTCTTCCAAATTCATCTATGAGGCCAACATCACCCTGATCCCGAAACCAGACAAAGACACTTTAAAGAAAGAAAACTACAGAACAATATCTCTAATGAACTTGGATGCAAAAATTCTCAATAAAATCCTGGCGAATCGAATACAAAAGCATATCAAAAAATTGTGCTTCATTATCAAGTAGGATTCATCCCTGCGATGCAAGGCTGGTTCAATATATGGAAATCAATAAATGTAATCCACCACATCAATAGACTTAAAGACAAGAACCATATGATCATCTCCATTGATGCAGAAGAAGCATTTGAGAAACTACAGCATCCCTTTATGTTCAAAACACTGTAAAAACTAGGGATAAAAGGAACTTACCTCAACATGGTAAAAGCTATATATGCTAAAAATCAGGCTAGCATCATCCTAAATAGAGAAAAGCTGAAGAAATTCCCTCTAAAATCTGGAACAAGACAGGGATGCCCTCTATCACCACTTCTATTCAATTAAGTTCTAGAAATACTAGCCAGAGCAATTAGACAAACAAAAGAAATTAAAGGCATAAAAATAGGAAAGGAAGAATTTAAATTATCGCTATTTGCAGATGACTTGATAATATATTTAACAGACACAAAAGGGTCTACAAAGAAACGGCTTGAGTTAATAAATGAATTCATCAAAGTAGCAGGATATAAAATCAACACACATAAATCAAAGGCATTTTTGTATATCAGCAACAAAACTTCTGAAATGGAAATGAGGAAAACCACTCCATTCACAATATCCTCAAATAAAATAAGATACTTGGGAATCAACCTAAGAAAAGAGGTGAAAGATTTATTTAATGAAAACTACAAAGCTCTAAAGAGAGAGATAAAAGAAGATCTTAGAAGATGGAAAAATGAACCCTGTACATGGATAGGCAGAAATAACATTATCAAAATGGCGATATTACCCAAAGTTCTCTACAGGTTTAAAGTGATGCCAATCAAAATCCCAACAGCATTTCTTGTAGAAAAAGATAAAGCAATCATGAAATACTTATGGAAAAACAAAAGACCCAGAATAGCGAAAGCAACTCTAAGCAGTAAGTGTGAATCTGGAGTTATAGCGATATCAGAGTTCAAACTGTACTACAAAGCAATAGTACCAAACAGAGTGTGGTACTGGTACCAAAACAGGCAGGTGGACCAATGGTACAGAATAGAGGACACAGAAACCAATCCACAAAATTACAACTTTCTTATATTTGATAAAGGGGCTAAAAGCATGCAATGGAGAAAGAATAGCATCTTCAAAAAATGGTGCTGGGAAAATTGGAAATCCATATGCAAATAAATGAAACTGAATTTCTTTCTCTCGCCCTGCACAAAAGTTAACTCAAAATGGATCAAGAAGCTAGATATAAAATCAGAGACACTGCATCTGATAGAAAAAAAGTTGGTTACGATCTTCATACTGTGGGGTCGGGCTCCAAATTCCATAATAAGACTCCCATAGCCCAAGAGTTAATAACAAGAATAAACAAATTGGACTTACTTAAACTATAAAGTTTTTTCTCAGCAAGAGGAACAATAAGAGAGGTAAATAGAGAGCCTACATCCTGGGAACAAATTTTTACCCCTCACACTTCAGATAGAGCCCTAATATCCAGAATATACAAAGAACTCAAAAAATTAAACAATAAGATAACAAATAATGTAATCAACAAATGGGACAAGGAACTGAACAGACACTTCACAGAGGAAGACATACAATCCATCAACAAGTACATGAAAAAAGCTCACCATCTCTAGCAGTCAGAGAAATGCAAATCAAAACCACCCTAAGATACCATCTCACTCCAGTAAGATTTGCAGCTATTATGAAGTCACAGAACAACAAGTGTTGACGAGGATGTGGGGAAAAGGGTACACTTGTACACTGCTGGTGGGACTGCAAATTGGTGAAGCAAACTTTGAAAGCAGAATGGAGATTCCTGGGAAAACTGGGAATGGATCCACCCTTTAAACCAGCTTTTGCCCTTCTCAGACTATTCCCTGAGGATCTTAAAAGAGTGTACTATAGGGATACTGCCACATCAATTATCATAGTGGCACAATTAACAATAGCTAGACTGTGGAAACAAACTAGATGCCCTTCAATATATGAATGGATAAAAAAAATGTGGCATCTATACACAATGGAGTATTATGCAGCACTAAAAATTGACAAAATCAAAGAATTTGTAGGGAAATGGATGGCATTAGAGCAGATAATGCTAAGAGAAGGTAGCCAATCTTTAAAAAACAAAAGTCAAATGTCTTCTTTGATATAAAGAGAGCAACTAAGAATAGAACAGGGAGAAAGAACTTGAGGAAAAGATTAACATTAATCAAAGACAAGAGAGGAAAGCAAAAGGGAGAGAGAATGGAAAGCATATGGAAATGGTAGGAGACCCTCAATGTTACACAAAATTACATATAAGAGGTAGTGAGGGGAAAGGGGGGTGGACACGGGAGAGAAGTGAAAAACAGCAGATGAGGTAGAGAGGGAAGATGGGAGGGGAGGGGAGGGGGGATAGTAGGGGATAGGAAATGTAGCACAATATAACAGTCACTAATATGACATTTTGTAAAAATATGAATGTGTAACCATTGTGATTCTGCAACTCGTATTTGGGGAAAATTGGGAGTTCATAACCCAATTGAGTCAAATGTATGAAAGATGATATACCATGAGATTTGTAATGTTTTGAAAAACCAATAAAAAATAAATAAATAAAGGTTTAAAATTGAGTGGGAAGATATCAGCTAAAAAAGTTTTGAGATGCATTCATTTTGCTAAGCAGAAACTTTGTTTTGTTTAGTTGTATCTATCACAAATTTATTGTACCAGAAAACTGGTTTTGAAAATGCACATAATTGAGATTAAAGGATAATCCACCTACCCTCCTGAAAAATTCATAGTATTTCCTATATTTTTCATATTTCATTTTTTAGTAAATATTTTGTCATGGACCAGGTCTAGTCTTAGGCTATTCTTCCAGAATACTAACTCAACTGACAAGTTGGTAAAATGTGTTGGATTGTTCTTTTCATCTTTTATTTAATAGTTTCTAACTGATAATGTGTATTTTTTCCTATCTTTATTTGGACATACATACCCAACTGTATCTTTGCATTTTATGTTTTACTGGGAAAGAGACTCATCAAAAGCTCTGTATTATATGTATCAGCAGTCAAACATTTAGAGATCGCAATTATTCTTAATTTTGCATGAAAATATCTTTGTACCATTTTTCTTATAAAGATTTAGAATTATTAATACTGCCCCTACTGTAATAAGTAACTACTTACAAAAAGGATTAAACAATTGACTTCATATCAATTATGAATATGAAAATTACTAAAATAAGTATTTTTCAATTAACACACAATTGATAGAAATTGAAATCACAAGAAGGCCATTTGAAATGTCAGTGCATATGGTCCTCAAATAATAGGTTGTTCAAAAAAAATTTCTCTAATTCATAAGAGTTAATATGCCATATTACAGCTTAATGTGATATAAAACCTTAAATTATCAGTATTGATAAATAAGAATGATACCTGTTAACTTAAACATGTTTATTTGATTTTCACTGTAAGATGTTAATTCTGGAAGACTTGAAAATTAAGAAAGACTTGGTATATATTATTTCTAACAGGCTAATCAAAGTAATTTTAAATATATATGTGTATGTATATATATATATATATATATATATATATATATATATATATATATATATATATATATATATATATGGTAAGCCATTGTTGTAGATTGTGGCCACCATTAGAAGATGGCGCCGGCTTCCACTGTGGCCTGTGATGAACAAATTCTTTTGTGGAGAGTTGGCACGCTATCCCTTGCCACCCTATAAGAAAGATCCACGCGGCGGCTTAAGATTGGTAAGTGGGAGGCTTTATTAGGCTATTCTTGGGCGCTCGGGGGTAGAGAGGAAGGTCACTAAAAGATACTTTAATCAAGGCCTGAATAAACTGCTGAAAGAAGATTCCTGAGTTGCGTCTTCCTTGCGGGCAAGGGGTCGCAACAAGTGGTGCTGAAAACCCGGGAACCAGAACTTTCAGCAGTCAGGGGTGGTGCACCGGTTAGTCCTAGGTAAGTGGGACCCGCGGTCAAAGCAGAGATCAGTCCTAGATAATTGGGACCCGCAATCAAAGCGGAGATCAGTCCCAGATAATTGGGACCCGCTATCAAAGCGGAGATTAGTCCTAGGTAATTGGGACCCGCTATCAAAGCGGCAGCTCCTCTGTAAAGCCAGAGAGAGCATTATATCTTATTGCAGCTGCACTGTGTACTTTCGCTCTTACTTTCACTCTTGTTTTTTGTGTGTCTTTTGTTGTGTCATGGGTGCCGTATCTTCAAGTCCGCTTCTCCTGGCCCTAGATAACCTGTTACGTTCCAATGGCCTAGAAGTGAAACGTAGTACTTTACAGAGATTTTTACAGAAGACAGATATTGTTGCACCGTGGTTCGCATTTTCTGGCAGCCTCACTATACCTAGCTGGGATAAGTTAGGCACAGATCTTGATTTTGCTTCTGAGCAGGGCATATTAGAGGGTGGGGTGATACCCCTTTGGAAGATGATCCATAGTTGCCTCGCAGATGGCAGATGTCAGGAAGCACTTACTAAAGGACAAGAAGTTTTAGAGCAATTACATGAAGAAAGATCAGAAATGGCAGGCAGTGAGGTATTTCAGGAGGGTGGGAGTGTGCGGAGCGAGAAACAGGGGAGGAAACAATTATCTCCGGCAGGCAGTGACGTATTTCAGGAGGATGGCAGTGTGCGGAGCTAGAAACAGGGGAGGAGGCGATTGTCTCTGGCACGGAGTGAAATATTTCAGGAGGAAGGGAATGTGCAGAGCGAGAAACTGGGGAGGAAACGCTTGTATCCAGATCTCAGTACACTGCGCACACTCCCATGCAAAAGTGGGTCAGAAGAGGAGGAGGAGCTCGGGAGACTGTCTCGGCAGCTAGGGAGTCTAACTATGGGAGAAGGGAACAAAAATAAACAGGAGCTCAAGAAAAAAAAAAAATGATCCTCCGGACCCGCCGCCGTACGGTGGGGGTTTTTCGAGGAGAGTTTTCCATGCCCAAACATAGAGAGGGCTGTTAACATTTTTACTGATGGTTCCAAGTCTGGAATGGGAGCTTATGTAATTAATGACTCTCCCCCTATCCAGCATCAATTTGCTCCTGGAAATCCACAATGGCTAGAACTACAAATTGTTATTGAAGTTTTTAAACAGTGTTCTTTTCCTTTTAATCTTATTTCGGACTCCAGCTATGTGGTACAAGCACTAAAACTCCTGGAGGCCGTGGGAACTATTAGTGATGCCCACAATGTGTCTGTTTACTTTACTCAGCTTCAACAACTTATCTCTAACCGCACTGCTTCTTTTTATCCAATGCACATCAGGGCTCACACCTCTCTTCCTGGTCCGTTATCCCAGGGGAATGCCTGTGCGGACTTAGCCACTAGAGGTCAATTGATATGCTTGGCTTCCTCCTTAGAGGGGGCTAAGTTGTTTCACCAAAACTTCCATGTTAATGCATTAACGCTGCGCAGGCGTTTTTCCATCTCAAGAGCGGATTCTCGGCAGATAGTATTGCAATGTCCCCATTGTGTCACATTTCTTCATCCCCCTAATTATGGAGTAAACCCACGGGGATTAAAGCCATTGGTTGTTTGGCAAATGGATGTGACACATATACCTGACTTTGGTAACCTTAACTATGTGCATGTTTCCGTTGATACGTGCTCTAGAATTATCCATGCTTCTGCTTTATCGGGAGAAAAGGCACATAATGTCATTACTCACTGTTTAGAGGCATGGGCAGCATGGGGTGCACCTGCATCCCTTAAGACTGATAATGGACCTGCTTATACTGGCAGACAATTTACAGCTTTTTGTTCTACTATGGGAGTGCAACTTACTCATGGTTTACCTTACAATCCTCAAGGACAAGGCATTGTTGAGCGTGCTCATCGCACCTTAAAGGAAACTTTCCAAAAACAAAAAGGGGGAATAGGAGCTGAACACACTCCTAAAGAACACCTGTCCTTAGCTCTCTTTACCATTTATTTTTTGAATTTGGATATTCATGGTCACTCTGCGGCCGATAGACATGTGTCCCCTCAGCCCTCTGTGATTGGCTATGTTAAGTGGAAGGATGTTCTTACGGGCCAATGGAACGGCCCTGACCCCGTGCTGACATAGGCACGAGGATCTGTATGTGTTTTTCCCCAGGATCGTACGGAACCATTGTGGGTCCCTGAACGCTTGACAAGAAGAGTCTCGACATCAACTGACCAGCAACAAGAGACACCACAACAATCCTGTGATGAGGATCTTCATTCTGCTAAGTGCTCTGGCTCTGGTGCTGGTGCCGATGGCACAGGCGACACCAATGCGGTGGTGGGCAGTGGCACGGGCCTGTCCAATGCCGATGCCGGTTCACGGTAATTCTAGTGTCCTCCCCACTCTTTTTTCAACCTCATGTGAGATGTCTACTCCCTGTGCCTCTCCTAGAGGGGACATGGAGAGAATTTTTAATCAATATCAAGTTAATCTCACAGGAGTTTTTTGTTTCAGCCTTAGAAACGCTTATTGCATTAGCCTTAAGACCAAAAATTTGACTAACTGGGAGGACCCATTGCGGTCCAATCAGGTCTCAGGAAGCATTATCAGTGCTGTATTGAGCAAGGTAGCTTCGGGAAGCATTCAGGCTCAGAGACCCCCGCAAACAGCAGCTGTGCTCTTAACATAACTACCTTGGCTATTATCTCCGAGGTACTAATCCCAGTGCCTCCTTCTTCTAGTAGTATTTATAATGCCACTCATTTCTAGGCCTCTCCTTACTGTTCCCCTAATCTTGGTTTCCCCCCAACATTTACACCTTGTCAGGATCATTCTTGGGAGAAACATCAAGTTGCTAAAGGTTTCTCCCTTTCCCCCTCTCTTGAGAGGTATGTTTATAACTTTAACAATAGTGCCAGCTCCTCTACAGGAGTAGGTTGGTCCTGGTTTCAATGGCTGATTTCCAATGAAAAGGGGGCTTCAGCCGATATTTCTGCACTGGCTCAGTTGGTAGGAGCCAAAAGTTGGCTGGTTAATATTTCTGGTACTGTTAGGGAAAGTGAACAAGGTAATAGACTTACCTCTGTTTCATTCAACTCTCTGTTGTATAATGCCACATTGCCTCCTGCAATGGTCTGTGTCCAATCCCCCTTCTTATTCCTTTTGGCTAAGGCCACCTCATCGGGGATGCTGGATTGTTCTCATACTACCTGTCTCTTATCTGAGTGTTGGAATGGTTCCTGGACTGTAGCAGTGTTTATGAAAATTCCAACTTTCGTCCCAATCCCGGTCACTGCGGATCCTGATAAATTCCCTATTGTTGAGCTACTTAGAGTCCGCAGAGATTTTGGAATCACAGCGGCTATAGTGACAGCCGTGGCGGTATCTGCTGCTGCAGAGGTTACGGACGGAGTGGCTATGGCCAATCAAGTACAAACTGCTGCCACTATTAATCAAGTTGTCCAACAAACTTCCACCATACTTGAATCTCAAAATACAATTAATCAACATATTTTGTCAGGGATTTTAGCTGCCAACCAAAGAATAGATTTACTCCAAGCTCAGGTAGAAGAATTGGCTGACTTAGTGCTTTTGGGTTGTGTTGACCAACATGCACATTTATGCATAACCTCTGTCAGATTTAATGATTCCAGGAATGCTTCCCGCATCATTGGCGAATATTTGGCCGGAAATTGGTCCATGGAAGCGGAAGACATGATCCAGTCTCAACTAACCCAGATAGCTGTCTTGAATAGCACTCGTGTTGATCCCGTGACTTTGGGTCAATTCACCAATTGGATATCTTCTGCTTTTTCCTTTTTTAAAGAGTGGGTGGGGGTAGGCATTTTTGGTGCAATGTGTTGCTTCGGTATGTTTCTCTGTTTGTGGTTTCTCTGTCGCCTCAAGGCCCGCAATGCTCACGATAAGGCTATGATCATCCAAGCTCTTGCAGCTTTAGAAAATGGCAATTCACCTCAAGTCTGGGTTGCGCTTAAACAGTAAATCTTTGACATGGCCATTGCACCCCAAGTTATTATAACATTGCACTGGGATCGGCATGTCTTTCCTCGTTATTCACTTGGTGTTGGAAAGCCCTTGCACTCTGCCGGTCTTGCTGCCATTGCACGCAGGTGGGTTTCCACATTAATGCTTCTCTATCACCTTAAAGTCCGTGCCTTTCTTTCAGGGTGCTGTCAACTCGTTTGTCGTTGTGTACAGCCACAGAACAGCCTCAGCTGTCCCCCTTCGTCTACCTTCATCACGATGCAGGATGCGAGGCAAAGCACTGCACTTGAGTGATCCCTCAACGGACCTCAAGGAAACCATGTCCTATTGCATGCGGGTTTGACGTCCACACCCCCGCCCTACGAAAAAAGGCGTCGGCTGATATGGGGTCAGGTCTGGGGAAGGCGCCTCCTTAGGACTGAACCATACATTGCAGCCACTTCTGCACAGTGGGATAGGACCTCTACTTTCGCCTGCATTGTTTTATAAAATAGAAGGGGGAACTGTGGTAAGCCATTGTTGTAGATTGTGGCTGCCATTAGAAGATGGCGCCGGCTTTCACTGTGGCCTGTGATAAACAAATTCTTTTGTGGAGAGTTGGCACGCTATCCCTTGCCACCCTATAAGAAAGATCCACGCGGTGGCTTAAGATTGGTACGTGGGAGGCTTTATTAGGCTGTGCTTGGGCGCTCGGGGGTAGAGAGGAAGGTAACTAAAAGATACTTTAATCAAGGCCTGAATAAAATGCTGAAAGAAGATTCCTGAGTTGCGTCTTCCTTGCGGGCAAGGGGTCGCGATATATATATATATATATATATATATATATATATATATATATATATATATATATATATATATATGTAATACATGTGAATGAATATAGATGCATATGTATTATCAATGTATTGTAATATATCTATCAGGTGATTATAATTTTTAAATTTTCTCAAGAAAAAAGAATGACTATAAAATCAGTTTTAAATGTGAATTTCATAGCATACTAGTGTTTGTAATGACATGAGAAAAAAATACATAAGGAGGGAAAGTGAAAAAGAATAGAGAGAAGGGGGAAAACGATTAAGAAAGTGAGTAATGAAGAGAGTGAGGAGTGTTTGATGATAAGATAAAGTGGAGGAGCTGGGTTTCTGGCTCAGTGTTAACATGCTTGTCTAGCATGTGTGAGGCACTGGGTTATATTCTCATCACCACATACAAATAAATAAAATGAAGGTCTATGAACAACTGAAAAAATAAAAAATGAAAATGGAGAAATATTACCAAAATTCCAAGTTTTTA
The DNA here is from genome assembly GCF_048772815.1 of Callospermophilus lateralis. Lineage (NCBI taxonomy): Eukaryota > Metazoa > Chordata > Mammalia > Rodentia > Sciuridae > Callospermophilus > Callospermophilus lateralis. Next base: position 1,158,791 of record NW_027514052.1, read on the forward strand.
TGAATGTTAAATAAAAAACAATTATGTTACATAGCCTTATGCAATTTCTAGACTCCCCAAAATAGCCATTAAATGTTAGATTATTAGTGCTATAACTAAAAATCCATTGCTCTTTCCTCTACATTCTGTGGCATGCTAGTGCTAAAATAAAGTGTATTATGACACCAAAAATAATCAAATATTTCTACAGTAACTGACCCAGTTTAACATCAATGCATGAAGATTCCTATGGGATATAATGTGTATTTTGACGTTCATTTTCATTCAAAACTGGTACATTACTATTTCTCCAGTTTATGCACATGATAGGATGTATATTTCATCCACAATTTAGCAAATTTATATGCATTTGTTTTACTTTCCATCACTTCCTGCTTCAGAACACATGGATTACTCCATGTTTCTTGACTGCTCTTTTTAAGAGACTTCTTTATAAACACATTATTTTCGATTTCCATTATCAATTTTGAAGCAAAACTCACACAACCGTCATGATAAACCATAACCCTAATATTATCATTAGATATAAAACTGGTTGGAATGAATGATTGTATTTCAATATAAGATTTCTTGTATACTTTCAGATATCAATTTAAGCCATTATGTAAAGTGGAACCAGTAATATTATTTATTCACAGTATGGTCTATTCATGCATTATCTCTATATTGATAGACACAGGGTACACCTCTGTGTACGCCCAATAATAATTTGTATATCTTCAAAATATTGCTCCCAGAAATGGTGGAAGAAATACTCATGTCAGCTGATTTATACATACATTATATCACAGTAGTATTCTGGACACAAAATGCAAAGGTCACACTTAGGATTCTCCCAAAAGCCTAAATGGAAAGTGAACATGGATTACTAAAATCATCCATGTCCAGGTTGCCTAATGCTCTCAAATGTCAATCATATTGGTGACTACATATGTGTTTCTTCTGAAGATTACATTTTCAATCTCAACCCTGTTGAGAATGTCTAAACCTATGACTCATTTTATAATTTGCCTGATTTCTTAATCTCTATTGATATCTGCTTTCCTACTATTTTCCCCAGTTCATCATTGTGACTGACTTTTCACATGTGCTGACATATATATTCAATCTCTACCCGACACCCTATTGCTAAAGAACTTTTGGTCCAAATCCTATACTCAATCTTCTTCCTAAACCTACCGACTATCTTCCTAATCCTAGCGACAATCCCTTTTTGACTGGATGTTCTCTTCGTTATTCAATCATCCAAGGTGCAAATTCCTGTTCCATTGTATATCGCTTTATCTGAGACATATGTGCAAAACATAAGTCAAAGCTAATTAAACCACTCAAGGGGCAAATGCCCTTCTGGGCTTCAAATCATACCTAGATTTCTCTTTCCATACTTATATTTCACCCACAAGTTAGGAAAATTATTTGCATTTTTGTCACTTTCAATTACTTCCTACTTCAGAACACATGTATTCCTCTATGTTTCTTGACTGGTCTTTTCATGAGACTTCTTTCCAAACACATTATTTTCCATTTCCATACTCACTTTTGAAGCAGAACTCACACACCTTTCATAATAAAATATAAACCTAATATTACCATTAGATGTATAACTCATTGGACTGAATGATTCTATATAAATATAAGATTTCTTATATATTTTTAAATATCAATTCTATCAATCCATTATTTAAAGTGGAATCAGTTATATTATTTATTCACAGTATTGTCAATTCATGCATTACTTCTATATTCATAGACACAGGGTACACCTCTGTGTACGCCCAATAATAATTTGTATATCTTCAAAATATTGCTCCCAGAAATGGTGGAAGAAATACTCATGTCAACTGATTTATGCATACATTTTATCACAGTAGTATTCTGGACACAAAATGCAAAGGTCACACTTAGGATTCTCCCAAAAGCCTAAATGGAAAGTGAACATGGATTACTAAAATCATCCATGTCCAGGTTTCCTAATGCTCTCAAATGTCAATCTTATTGGTGACTACATATTTGTTTCTTCCTAAGATTATATATTGAAACTCAACCCTGTTGATAATGTCTAATCCTATCACTCACTTTGTACTTTGCCTGATTTTCTAATGTCTCTATTGATATCTGCTTTCCTACATATTTTCTGCATTTCATCATTGTGACTCATTCTTCACATGTGCTGACATTTACATTCACTCTCTAACCGAAACCCTATTGCTAAAGAACTTTTGGTCCAAATCCTATACTCACTCTTCTTCCTAAACCTACGGACTATATTCCTAATCCTACCGACTATCCCTTTTTGACTGGATGTTCTATTCTACATTCAATCATCCAAGTAACGGTCGGGCGAGCGTCGGAAGAAGAGACCACCAAGTGTCTATTTCATGTAACAGCAAAGGGTTTATTGGGGGTCCAGCATGCTGGGGCTCAGAGTTCACTTGAAAAGAGTAGATAGCCCTGAGAACAGCTTAAGCAGATGTTATATACTTTTCTTTGCGAGTGCAGGGAAGGAAGTTTATTGATGTGTCAGGGCGAGTGGTCAGTTTGCATGCAACCTGGTGGCGGAGTACATTCTGCAGTTTGGCAGTTGTGGACAGCACATTCTGGGAACAAGATTGGCAAAAATTTCTCAAGATTTCAACAGTGTTTTGTTAAGTGTACAGAAAAACAGGAAGTGACAACTACATATTTTATTAACCTTTCATTCGACACTTCTTTTTCTGGCTACTTTTAATCATAAATATGATCATTGGGTGGTGTCACATTCTATGTCTGCTAGTGGGGTATTACCATTAGTTTAACTTGTCCAATTTGAGCCTGGAGAAAATAAATTACATGGTTGAGCAAGCAGGGTTTTATAGTTAGCAATAATGTGAGGATTATTATTGGACCCGCCAGGGTTGATAAATGCGTAGTTAACCAGGGGGACTTTGTGAACCAAGATTCAAACCACCCTTTTTGGGCCTCTCTCTCTCGTTGACGCTCTTCAAGTCGTCTTTTTAATTTACTCTTTGATTTTTTTACAACTCCAGTATGGTTGGCATAAAAACAACATTCTTCCATCAATGCAAAACAAAGGACCTCTTCTCTCATGAAGAGGAATTCCAATCCTCGACTGTTTTGTAAAACAACTTCAGAGAGATAGGTTAAAGATTCCTGCAATGCTGTGATGGAGGTTTCTAATATCTTTAAGTTTTGGCCTATTGCTGCTTCTATTTGGGTCATTTGTTTTGTCCCATGGACCAAGGCAGTGGTTCTTGTGCCCACCCCTGCAGCAACATGTATTCCTAATATAATGGCGAAAGTGAGGGATATATGTTCCCAGTGGAACCAGGTTTTATGCCCCCCTATTTGATCTTCAAATGAACCTGTGCCATGATACAGCACTCTGGGAAACATTTGCACAACTACACAATTAATCACATCTTTTGACCACTTCATGAAAACATAAACAATGTTTTAAGTATATAGAATTATACTGTTGTAGGGATGGACAAGGCAAGGCACCTAAGATAGTACCAAAGACATGAAAACAGTCCTATTTGTTTGAAACCATATTCAGAGGGCATTACTTCTGGTGTAATCAATTAAATCCACGGAACCCCAAGTTTAGGTAGTTTCAGAATTTTCTACCCAACATATAAGGGAAGGGGCTCAGAAGTTCACAGTCTTAAGAAGTTCACAAGAAGCAGTTTGTCTTCTTTTTTTTCCTCTGTTCTGGGAAAGTTAACTTTCCAAGGACACCTGGGTGAGGGAGAGCTTTATATTCCCTTTATTTTTCCCCCTGCCAACTGTTACCATGGAGCCCAGTTGGTAACTTCTTTATCTTACAAATGTAGCCATCTATGTGAAGCCTCAGCTCAAGGCCAAGGCCTTGTTCACATATTTTGTGAAAAATTAGTATGGGGGTGTCTAGCTTAGGATTGCAGATTTTTTTTAGCCAGTCACCAAGTAGAATAGGGCAACACGAAAAGTGGAAGTTTATCTACTTAGAAATCTTTTATTGGGACTCTTTTGCTGAAATTCCTAAATTCAGCTATGTTGAATATTTTTGGAGAAGGTCAGTTAAGACATTTCTGTGGGCCTGGTACAGAGGGGGAAGACGGGGAATGTGTGGCTGTGAGCAGTTCCGTGGATCTGAGAATAAGGTAGGAGAAATGTAAAAGAATAATGGAAAAGGGGTTTTGGATTTTTCTAGGAACAAATCTTGAGCAGTACAACAGGTACAGCAGAGGGTAAGATGGGAGTTAGTATCACAAAAAGCGTTTGAGGGACTTTAAATACTTAGTAACATGTTTTCAGTGATGAAAAAGCAACTTTAAAGGCCATTTACATTGCATCTTGGATAAGGGTGTGAGGGCTCTTCTCAGCTGGTTTGAGCTTTGTGTTAGGTAGTAAGAGGACCTGGTGGGACCCAGTGCGGGCAATGACAGGAGAAGAGAGGAGTGAGTTGGTTGAGGTGTACCTCAGTACCTGCTACCTCAAGAAGGGGGCAACGGTCTTAGAACAGGTGGAGGTTTGGGTTTTTGATCTAGTAATTGGAGGGGAGAAATCAGGTTGCATAGGTGAGAGTAAGAGCAGAAAGTCTGGAACAGAAGGCTGAGGGTGAGGATCTATTGGAGAAGCATAGTTCAGCATGTGAGCAAAGGAGGGAAAAGGCCTCCACATAGGGGAATCTCCTTTCACCCTTTTCAGCACTTGCAGAAGTTAAAAAGGTCACGCAGAATTTGAGGATCTAGAGACCCCTCTGGGGGCCATCAATTTTGGTTATCTAATTGGTAATATGGCCAATGTTGTGTACAGAATTTGATGAGGAGTTTGGGTTCCATCAAGCAGTCCCTGTATGCTCACATCCTCATGACTTACAGAAGAAGCCGGCTTTTCCCCAACACAGCCTTGACTGTTTGTGGCTTTGATAGTCCGCCGGGCAAACATAGTAATCTAGGCTAGCCAACCTGCATCTGGCTTGCGTGTCCCTACATCTATAATATTTGTTTCCATTATCTATGGTAGAGAAGGGATTTAATGGAATTTTAGTGGGATACACTTCATCAGGGATATCCCAATGGAAAAGACCTATAGCCAGCTGACAAATGTCTCTGTGGAGAGATGGCGACCATGTCTCTAAGTGGGCTGTATGCTAGATAGACCATACTTCTTGTCCAGTAAGATTTGTGATCAGCCATCGCTGCTGAATGGGCTGATGAGGGTTAGGACTACTGGTGGTCAAGGGGAGAGTCTATTGCCTTATCCACATGGCAAATACACAATGTGAAAGGGTTACCAGTCTTTTACACTTTTCAGCCAGAGTCTGGACAGGGCACAGGCTTGAGATGAGAGGTATGGATCCAGGAAGTGATTCTGTCTACCTTTACTGCTGTAGGTGTTATAAGTAGCACCTGCTATGGTCCCTTCCAGCGGGGTTCCAGGGATGACACCTGATGTCGTCTAATGTAGACAAAGTCTCTTTCTTGATATTGATGTTGATTCCCCTCATCACCATGTTGGTAGGCATTGGCCATCTGTCTTCACAGGTATCTATGTGGCCCTGGCTGAAAGACAATATCTCTGACTTTTTAAATTAGTGGGAAGTAGAAAGATCCTTCTAGGGTCCATCCAAATCCAAAGGTGAGCCATTCTGAGGCACAGAGAGTCTGCCAGGTCCAGCGTTTTACTGAAAAAGAAAGATTCTGATCCCTTAAGCAAACTTTGGTGCAGTGAACAAGGGTCAGAGACAGAGGCATTGAAGTGCTCTGTCCCATAATGAAAGATACACAAACAGTAAAAGCAACAACACATGACACAGACAAGACAAGACAATAAAGACAGGATATGGAAGTCCAACACTGAGACCAGGACTGAGTAGTTGGCAAAGCCCGATGGGTTGGCAATACTGAATCTGAAACAAAATATCACTGAGTCATGGAGACTATTGTTCCTCGATTTTCAGAGTCCTCTATGACGTCCCCCAGGGACTTGGCCTGTGGCTCTGTGACATGACTGTGAGCCACCATCGGAGAGAGCTCACGCTCTTCATCGACATCCATTTTGCCAAGCCCTGACCTGAAACCTGAAACCAGAAAGAGGCACCTTACTTACCCCGAGAGGAGTTCGTTGGGGTCGCTTGTTCACGGCTGCCGGATCTCGGTGGAACCTCCATATGTAAAGGTCCGGTGACAATCGGGTGAAGAGACCACCAAGAGACTGTCTCATGCAAAGCAAAGGGTTTATTGGGGGTCCAGCATGCTGGGGCTCAGAGCTCACTTGAATAGAGCAGAGAGCCTTGAGAACAGCTTAAGCAGAGCTTATATATTTTCCTAGGAGAGGGCAGGGGGGGAAGTTTATTGATGGGTCCGGGCGAGTGAGCGGTTTGTGTGCAGCCAGTTGAGGGAGTACATTCTGCAGTTTGGCAGTTTTGGACAGCACATTCTGGGAATAAGACTAGCAAAAAGTTCTCAAGATTTCAACAGTGTTTTGTTAAGCATACAGAAAAACAGGAAGTGACAAGTACTTATTTTATTAACCTTTCACTGCGAACTATACTTTTCCAGAATTCCTAATGTTTCTATTGTGTTTGTTAAAGTTCATTTTTATTCAAACCTGGTACGTAATTATTTCTTCAGTTTATGGATATCATTAGATATATCCATTCATTCACAAGTTCACAAATTTATAAACATTTGGTTCAGTTTCAATCAATTCCTCCTTTGGAAGACATATATTCCTCCATGTTTCTTGACTGGTCTTTTTACTAAACTTCTTTCTAAACATATTATTTTCGATTCCATAATCATTTTTGAAGCAAAACTCACACACTATTCATGATAAATGATAACCCTAACATTACCATTAGATATATAACTGGTTGGAATGAATGTATGTATATCAATATAAGATTTCCTATATATTTTCAGATATCAATACAATCCATTATTTAAATTTGGAACCAGTTATATAATTTATTCACAGTATGGTCTATTAATACTTCATCTCTATATTCATCAAAACAGGGTAAACCTATTAGTTTCCCCAGTACTAATTTATAAGTTTTCAAAATATTGCTCACAGAAATGGTGGAAGAAATACTCATGTCACCTTAGCTACATATACATATTATCACAGTAATATTCTGGACACAAAATGCAAAGGTCACACAAAACATAATTTAAGCTATGTATCCCAATCAAGGGCCCAAAGTCCTTCTGGGCTTCAAATATTACCTAGATTTCTGTTTTCATACTTATATTTCACCTCCATATTCTTATAAATATCGCAGGTTCCCAATATCATTATTCATCCAGCAAAATGATTCATAACCCAAAACGAACATGCTATTAACCCTAACCATTCTGTAAACTGAGATTGTTCACTCAATCTCACTTTACAGAAGAGCAGGGACAAAGTTAGTATTACAATACATGAAGTTAGGAGATCTTTCACCTGCTGAGTACCTCAAAATCCATGCAGAAATGATCCCTGGAGAAGACGTAGGCAGCTATGAAGGACCTGAAACAGCAAAAGTCATCTTCCTTTGCAAACAACCTGATCAGGATGAAAGGATGTGTCTGAATCAGCCTATCTCTTCTTAATGTAGGGAAGATGTATGAAACCAGGAATGTGTGGAGAGCTGTTCCCAGGTACCTATGTTTCTATAACATTCTAACTTGTGAAAGTGTCACAGGAAATTGAGGATGCCTCCTTTTCCTGAGACACTAGGAAGCAACTGTTACGACAAAGTGGTGGCCAAGACAGTGGCCTCATTCATTTTCTGAAGGAAGTGACCTCACCTCACTTCCTTGGTGATGGAAATCTCTGAATTTTGTGATCCAGGAAGCCAGGCACCCAGAGCCAGTCCCAGTCCCAGTCCAAGTGGGCTCACTTGTTTGGATTTACCAAGAGGCTAGATAAATACCAAGAAATTTTTGAAATTCCCATGACCAGATGGTATTGGAGAACATTTGGATGCACTTTTACTGATCATGAGTGTACCAGACAGTGCCTTGATTGACTGGGATTTATGAAAATGGTGTAGAACAGAGATGCTATTAAGTTGGACCCTCCTGAGTAGTGAGCCCTGTGCTGTGGTGTGCAGGTGTGTGATAAATCATCTGTGGTTGCGCCATGTGGATTTGCCATTGATTTCCAAATGGCTTGTCACTGACATGGTGCAGTGACCAGACACTTATATGTAAAGGTGTCTTGTTAAATTGATAGTTTTCAGGGCAATGTGCAGAATCAGGTTGCTATGGACAAGGGGGCAAGCTATGTGGGAATGAAGCCTGGTTGGTGCATTCTCTTGTACACCCTGAAAAACCACAAGTGACAAAACTCCCTCCAGCACTGTGTTCCAGTTGAACCCCTTGTATTTCGTGAGGCAAATACCAAACTCCCAGTGCTGCAGCAGGAAACACCACAAAAAGTGGAGGATGAACAAAAGGCTTCACAGTCCACACGGGGAGACACTTAGACCCCAGTGGCCACAGTTTACATACAAAGAGAGAATTCAGCACTGCTGCCTCATGTGCATTGGAAAGCAAGAAAGAATGTCCTCCAGGTCACATAGATGCAGACCCAGCTTTGATGATCTCACTACAAAGGAAGCTAAAGCTACTGACAACAACAAATATTTCAAGTGCCCATCCTCAGAGGATGTTTCTCTAGAAGTCTTTAGGCCAGCACACCTCCATATTTGTGGACTGTTTACCCTGTCCCTTACTTTGGGATACTCCTCTACCACCTCCAAGTTTGTGAACTCCTAAATATTTTCCATTCCAGATATGTATTTACAGATTTTCTAACTCTTCTCCACTAATTGTTTCTTATTTGGGGAGGTGGTAACGTCAAGGCATTGTTCTGGATGAGAGTGGGAAGATTTTTGTGTAGCACATATTTGCATACACATTGGATTCATTTTCCAATTTTCCATTCCAAAAACTGAATCCCTGACACTAACACGTACCCTACAAAACTCTGACTACTAATCCTAATATGATGGAGAAAAATGACCCAAACCAAATAGAAAAACAAGCAGTTCTGAAGAGGCATGGTGTATAGTTGGACTTGCCTTTTGCATGATAAAGTGTAGGTGTTATAAACCTAGTCAATTTTTAATTGAAATAATTCTCCATGTGTTTTTTTTCCTTTGATATTTATTGTTAGTTCTTCAAAACATTACATAGTTCTTGACATGTCATATTTCACACTTTGATTCAAGTAGGTTATGAACTTCCATTTTTCCCCATATACAGATTGCAGCGTCCCATCAGTTACACATCCACTGTTTTACATATTGCTATTCTAGTGTCTGTTGTATTCTGCTGCCTTTCCTGTCCTCTACTATCTCCCATCCCCTCCCCTCCAATCCTCTCAATCTACCCCATCTGCTGTAATTCATTTCTTCCCCTTGTTTTCGTTCCCTTTCCGCTCACTTCATCTTGTATTTAATTTTGTATAACCATGAGGGTTTCCTTCCATTTCCATGCAATTTTGCTTCTCTTTCCTTTTCCCTCCCACCTCTCACCCCTGTTTAATGTTAATCATCTTCTCATTCTCTTCCTTCCAACTCTGTTCTCAGTTACTCTCCTTATATCAAAGAAAACATTTGGCATTTGTTTTTTAGTGATTGGCTATCTTCACCTAGCATAATACGTTCTAATGCCATCCATTTCTCTGCAAATTGTATGATTTTGTCATTTTTTAATGCAGAGTAATACTCCATTGTGTATAAATGCCACATTTTTTTAATCCATTCATCTATTGAAGGGCATCAAGGTTGGTTCCACAGTCTTCCTATTGTGAATTGTGCTGCTATGAACATAGATTTATCAGTGTCCCTGTAGCATGCTCTTTTTGGGTCTATAGGGATTAGACCGAGAAGGGGAATTGCTGGGTCAAATGGTGGATCCATTCCCACCTTTCCAAGAAATCTACATACTGCTTTCCAAATTGGCTGCGCCAATTTGCAGTCCCACCAGCAAAGTACAGGTGTACCCTTTTCCCCACATCCTCGCCAGAACTTGTTGTCGTTTGACTTCATAATGGCTGCTAAGCTTACTGAAGTGAGATGGTATCTTAGGGTGGGTTTGTTTTGCATTTCTGTGAATGCTCGAGATGGTGAGAATTTTTTGATGTACTTATTGATTGACTGTATGTCCTCCTCTGAGAAGTGTCTGTTCAGGTCCTTGGCCCATTTGTTGATTGGGTAATTCATTTTCTTATTGTTAATTTTTTGATTTCTTTGTATAACTCTGGATATTAGGGCTCTATCTGAAGTGTGAGGAGTCAAGATTTGTTCCCAGGGTGTAGGCTCCCTTTTTACCTCTCTTATTGTTTCTTTTTCTGAGAAAAATCTATTTAGTTTGAGTAAGTCCAGTTTGTAGATTCTAGTTATTAACTCTTATGCTATGGGTGCCCTATTGAGGAATTTGGAGCCCGACCCCACAGTATGTAGATCATAGCCAAAGTTTTCTTCTATCAGATGCCGTGTCTCTGATTTGATATCAAGCTCCTTGATCCATTTTGAGTTAACTTTTGTGCATGGCCAGAGAAAGGGATTCAGTTTCATTTGTTACATATGGAATTCCAGTTTTTCCAGCACCATTGTTTAAAGATGCTATCCTTCCTTCATTTCATGCTATTAGCTCCTTTATCAAATATAAGATAGCTGAATTTTGTGGATTGATTTCTGTGTCCTCTATTCTGTACCAATGGTCCACCTGCCTGTTTTGGTACCAGTACCATGCTCTTTTTGTTACTATTGCTCTGTAGTATAATTTGAGGACTTGTATCGCTATACTGCCTGATTCACACTTCCTGCTTAGAGTTTTCTTTGATATACTGGGTTTTGTATTTTTCCATATGAATTTCATAATTGTTTTATCTATTTCTACAAGAAATGCCCTTGGGATTTTGATTGGCATTTCATTAAACCTATAGAGAACTTTTGGTAATATCGCCATTTTGATGATGTTAATTCTGCCTATCCATGAACAGGGTATATTTTTCCATCTTGTAAAATCTTCTTCTATTTCTCTCTTTAGGGTTCTGTAGTTTTCATTGTGTAAGTCTTTCACATCTTTTGTTACATTGATTCCCAAGTATTTTATTTTTATTTTGAGGATATTCTGAATGGAGTGGTAGTCCTCATTTCCATTTCAGAGGATTTGTTGCTGATATACAGGAATGCCTTTGATTTATGATTGTTGATTTTATATCATGCCACTTTGGTGAATTCATTTACTAACTCTAATAGTTTCTTTGTAGACCCTTTTGGGTCTGCTTGGTATAGAGTCATGTCATCTGCAAATAGTGATAATTTAAGTTCTTCTTTTCCTAATTTTATGCCTTTAATTTCTCTCATTTGTCTAATTTCTCTGGCCAGTGTTTCGAGAACTATGTTGAACAGAAGTCGTGAGAGAGGGCATCCCTGTCTTGTTCCAGATTTTAGAGGGAATGCTTTCAATTTTTTCTCAATTCAGAATGATACTATCCTGAGGCTTAGCATAGATTGCTTTTACATTATTGGGGTATGTTCCTGTTATGCCTAGTTTTTCTAGAGTTTTGAACATAAAGGGATGCTGTACTTTGTTGAATACTTTTTCTGCATCTATTGGGGTGATGATATGGTTCTTATTTTTAAGTCTATTGATGTGGTTAATAACATTTATTGATTTCCGTATATTGAACCAGCCTTGTATCCCAGGGATAAATCCTACTTGATCATGTTGCACAATTTTTTAAATATGTTTTTGTATCTGATTCGCCAGAATTTTATTGAGGATTTTTGCATCTAGGTTCATTAGAGATATTGGTCTGTAGATTTGTTTCTTTGAAGTGTCTTTGTCTGGTTTAGGAATCAGGGTGATATTGGCCTCCTAAAATAAATTTGGAAGTTCTCTCTCTTTTTCTATTTCCTGAAATATCTTGAAAAGTACTGGTATTAGTTCCTCTTTAAAGGTTTTGAAAAACTCTGCTGTATACCCATTCGGTGCTGTTCTTTTCTTAGTTGGTAGTCTTTGGATGGTTTCTTCTATTTCCTCAATTAATATTCGTCTGCTTAGGTTGTCTATATCCTCCTGTCTCAATCTTGGCAGATCATATGACTTAAGAAATTTATCAATGCCTTCACTATCTTCTAATTTATTGGTGTATAAGGATTCAAAATAATTTCTGATTATCTTCTGTATTTCAGAAGTGTCTGTTGTGATATTGCCATTTTCATCCAGTATGATAGTAATTTGAGTTCTCTCTCTTCTTCTCTTTGTTAACATGGCTAAGAGTCTGTCAATTTTATTTATTTTTCAACTTTTAGTATTGTCAATTTTTTCAATTGATTCTTTTGTTTTGATTTTATTAATTTCAGCTCTGATTTTAATTATTTCTTGCCTTCCACTTCTTTTGCTGTTGTTTTGCTCTTCTTTTTCTAGGATTTTGAAATGAACTATGAGATCATTTATTTGTTGTTGTTTTTTTCTTTTTTTAAGGAAAGAACTCCATGCAATGAATTTTCCTCTTAGAACTGCTTTCAATGTGTCCCATAGATTCTGATATGTTCTGTCTGTCTTTTTTATTTATCTCTAAGAATTTTTAATTTTCCTCCTTGATGTCTTCTATAACCCATTGATCATTCAGTACGTATTGTTTATTCTCCAAGTGATGCATGAAGTTTCCTTCCTTCTTTTATTGTTGATTTTTCAGTTTCATTCCATTATGATCAGATAAGATGCCTGGTATTATCTATACTCTTTTATATTGTCTAAGAGTTGCCATGTGACATAATATATGATCTATTTTTGAGAGGTATCCATGTGCTGCTGAGAAAAAAGTGTAACTGCTTGATGTTTCGGTGGTATATTCTATATATGTCTATTAAGTCTATGTTATTAATTGTGTTATTCAGTTCAATAGTTTCCTTATTCAACTTTTGTTTGGAAGATCTGTCCAGTAGTGAGAGAGGTGTGTTGAAGTCTCCCATGATTATTATATTGTGGTCTATCAGACTCTTGAACTTGAGAAGAGTTTTTTTGATGAACATAGCTGAACCATTGTTTGGGGCATATATATTTATGATTGTTATGTCTTGTTGGTGTATGGTTCCCTTGAGCAGTATGTAGTGTCCCTCGTTATCCCTTTTGATTAACTTTGGCTTGAAATCTATTTTATTTGATCTGAGTATGGACACTCCTGCTTGTTTCCGAAGTCCATATGAGTGATATGATTTCTCCCAAGCTTTCAACTTCAGTCTATGTTTCTCTTTTCCTATCAAATGCGTCTCCTGCAGGCAGAAAATTGTTGGGTCTTCTTTCGTGATCCATTCTACTAGCCTGTGTCTCTTAATTGGTGAGTTTAAGCCATTAACATTTAGGGTTACTATTGAGATATGGGTTGTTCTTCCAGCCATATTTGTTTATTTATGTTACTAAACATGTTTTTTTTCCTCTTTGATTATTTTTCCCGCCTTTACTGTACTACCTCCCACTGTTGGTTTTCATTGTTATTTTCCATTTCATCTTCCTATAATGTTTTGCCAAGGATCTTTTGAAGAGAGGGTTTTCTAGCTGCAAATTCTTTTAACTTTTGTTTATCATGGAAGGTTTTAATTTTATCTACCATCCTGAAGCTTAAATTCGCTGGATACACAATTCTTGGTTGGAACCCAATTTCTTTCAGTGTTTGAAAAATGTTATTCCAGGATCTTCTAGCTTTCAGAGTCTGTGTTGAAAGATCAGCTGTTATCCTGATTGGTTTACCCCTAAATGTAATCTGCTTTCTTTCTCTTGTAGCTTTTAAAATTCACTCTTTATTCTGTATGTTTGGCATCTTCATTATAATATGTCTAGGTCTTTATCTCTTATGATTTTGCACATTCGGCATCCTGTAGGCTTCTATGATTTGGGATTCTGTCTCATTCTTCATGTCTGGGAAGGTTTCTCATATTATTTCATTGAATAGATTGCTCATTCCTTTGTTTTGCACCTGTATACCTTCCTGTATCCCAATTACTCTTAAGTTTGGTCTCTTCATGTTATCCCATATTTCTTGGATTTTCTGCTCATGGTTTCTTAACAGTCTTGCTGAGCTGTCTATGTTCTTTTCAAGTTGAAATACTTTGTCTTCATTGTCTGATGTTCTATCTTCTACGTGATCTACTCTGCTGGTAGTATTCTCAATTGAGTTTTTAAGTTGGTTTATTGCTTCCTGCATTTCTATGATTTCTGTTTGTTTGTTTGTAATAACCTCTATCTCCCTGTATAGTTGATCTTTCGCTTCTTGGATTTGTTTATGTAATTTATTGTCGAAGTGATCTTTCATTGTCTGATTTTGCTGTCTAATGTCTCCCTGGGGACTCAGATCATCAGAAGCAAGTATATCCTAAATTCTTTATCTGACATTCCATCTGCTGCAGATATTACCTCTTCTAATGTTGAGTTGAACTGCATTGCTTGTGGTCCTTTCTTTCCTTGTCTTTTCCTACTGTTCGCGTTTCTTTCTGTTGGTGAAACTTTTGTGTTATTGAATTTTACCCCTAAATGTTTATATTGCTATTGTATTCATGAATAGTCTCCCTCACAGGCGTGGGCGGCGGCTCTGCCCCTCCTCCAATTGGGGCAATGTGCCTACCACACCAGCAGCCCTCTGGACCTGTTCTGCCGGTCGGTAGCTGGTCCGCCTACCTTGCAGGAGCGGGCAGTTGCTCTACCCCTCTTTAGGCGCTGGTCCTGTTCAACCAGTGGGTCACAGGTCCACCTACCTTACAGGCGCAGGTGTCGGCTCTGCCCCTCCGCGCGCCGCTGGGTCTCTTCTGTCTGTGGATTGCAGGGCTGTCTACATTGCAGGCGCGAGTGGCAGCTCTGCCCCTCCCTAAACCGGGGCAATATATCTACCACGCTGGTAGGTTGCTGGGTCTGTTCTGCTGGAGGGTGAGAGGTCCACCTGCTTTCCAGGCACGGGCAGTGGCTCGGCCCCTCCCCAAACCTGGTTATGTGTCTAGCACCCTGGCGGGGCCTAGCACCTGGTCTGTCAGTGTTCGCAGGTCTGCCTACTTCGCAGGCGCGGGGGCCGGCTCTGCCCCTCTGAAGGCAGTTGGGCCTCTTCTGCCGGTGGGTCACAGTTTCACCTATGTAGAAGTCGCAAGGGGTGTCTCTGCCCCTCCGCGGGTTGCTGGACATGTTCTGCCTGTGGGTCGCATGTTCGCGTTCCTTGCAGGCGCGCAGCGGCTCTGCCCAACCCCCAACCAGGGCGATGTGTTTTGTACGATTGCGGGCCACTAGGCCTGTTCTACCGGTGGCTCACAGGTCCGCCTACCTTACAGGCGCGGTTGGCGGCTCTGCCCCTCCCTTCTCCATGTGTTTTTAAAGTTAACAAATATGAGAATTTCTGTCTCCATTTCTCTGTACCCTATTCAGCACATGTATTTTTATATGCACATATAGAATCCTACCTGGTATCACACGTAGATACTTGTGAGGTTGCTGACTTGGCAAATACAAATTGTGAGAAGAGATCACTCCTCCTAAATACTGTTGGAACTTACAAAACAAACTATGGGTGAGCTTCCTAGTTGAACAACATTATACTTAAATTGATGTTCATAAAAGTGAAGATTTTTGGATTTGTGGATGATATATATTTCATGATGTATTTCGATTGGCATTTATATTGCTACTTTTTAATGTATACGTGTGTGTGTGTGTGTGTGTGTGTGTGTGTGCATATATATATGTATAAACTCTCCAGATTTTTCAAAATATGAAATGTATGTGTCTTATTATATACTCCCTAAATTCATTGATGTTAATGAATGTGGATTTTTATTAAACTTTTCATAAGAATATTCTCTGGAATATTAATCCACCTGAAATACATATTTGTTTCCTAGTAGTGAAAGCTAACTTCAGTGAATGGTGCATACAAATCCTAATATTGCTACAGTAAATGACTCAGTTTAACATCAATGCAAGTAGATTCCTATGGGACATGATATGTACTTTGACGTTCATTTTTATTCAAAACTGGTACATTAATATTTCTTCAGTTTTTGCACAAAATAGAATACATTTTTCATTCACAAATTCACAAATTTATAGGATTTTTTTTCACTTTCAATTACTTTCTGCTTCAGAACATATGTATTCCCCCAGGTTTCATGACTGCTCTTTTAATGAGACTTCTTTCCAAGCACATTATTTTCCATTTCCATAATCATTTTAGAAGCAAAACTCACACACACTTCATGATAAACCATAACACTAATATTACCATTAGATGTATAACTGGTTGGAATGATTGTATGAATATCAATATAAGTTTTCCAGTATATATCCAGATATCAATTCAATCCATTATTTAAATTTGGAACCAGTTATATTATTTATTCACAGTATAGTCTATTCATGCATTATCTCTATATTCGTATAACACAGCGTATACCTATTTGTACCCACAATACTAAATTATATGTCTTCAAAATATTGCTCCCAGAAATGGTGGAAGAAATACTCATGTCACCTGATCTATATATACATTAATCACAGTAATATTGTGGAAACAAAAAGCAAGGTCACACTTATGATTGTACCAAATCCTAAATGGAAAGTGAGCATGGATTAAAAAAAAAAAAAACCATCCATATCCAGGTTGCCTAATGCTCTCAAAAGTGAATCCCATTGGTGACTACATATTTGTTTCTTCCTGAAATTACATATTCAACTTCAACCCTGTTGAAAATTTCTAATCCTATCACTCACTTTATACTTTTCCTGATTTCCTAATGTCTCTATTGATATCTGATTTCCTGTATTTTTTCCCCAGTTCATCACTGTGACTGACTCTTCACATGTGCTGACATTTACTTTCAGTCTCTACCCAAAACCCTATTGCTAAAGATCTTTTGGTCCAAATTCTATACACACTCTTCATTGTAAACCTACCGAATATCTTCCTAATCCACCAACTATCCCTTTTGGACCAGATGTTCTCTTTGACATTCAATCATCCAAAAGACAAGGTCCTATGCCATTGTATATCAATTTATCTGAGACACCTGTGCAGAACATAATTGAAAGCTAAGAATCCAAATCATGGGGCCAATTCCCTTCTGTCCTTCAAAAATTGCCTAGATTTCTTTTTTCATACTTATATTTCACCTATATATTCTTGAAAATATCGCAAAATCCCAATACCATTATTCATCCCAGAGAATGATTCCTAACCAAAATGGAACCTGTTATTAACCTTAACCATACAATGTTCCCTCAATCTAACTTTACAGAAGAGGAGGGACAGAATTGGTCTTCCAATACAGGAATGTAGGGGATCTTCCACCTATGAGAACCTCAAAGTTCCATGCAGAAATGATCCCTGGAGAAGATTTAGGCAGGTATGAAGGACCTGAGAGAGCAAAAGTCATCTTCCATGGCAAACAACCCGGTCAGGATGAAGGGATGTGTCAGAATCAGCCTCACTCTTCTTAATGTAGAGAAGATGGACCAAACCAGGCCAGTGTGGACAGCTGTTCCAGGATGCCTATGGTTGATATACAATTCTCAGTTGTGAAAGTATCACAGGAAATTGGGGCAGCCTCCATCTCATGGGAACCTTGGAAGCAAATTTTAGGACAAAGTGGTTTCCAAAGCAGTGACCTCATTCAGTTCACAAAGGAGGAGACCTTCCTCACATCCTTGGTGATACAACTCTCTGAACTTGGGATCCAGGAAGCCAGGCAACCAGAGGCAGTCCCAGTACCATTCCCAGTGGGCTCACTTATTTGGAATTACAAAGAACAGAGTCAGTCTTTCTTGGTACCTACTGATGTGAGAATGGCCAAATTTCAGGAGAGCTCAGAAGAGCGGCCTTTCCTGAGAAAGCAGGTAGTTGCTCACAGCTGGCTCCTGACCACTTCGCAGATTTGGCCAAGGAGACCAGATCTGAGACAGGACAGGACATTTCAGGGAACATAATAAGGCCCACAAGTCAGAGAACACTCCGGATTTTCACAGACCTCTTTGGGGGAAGGAGGTGCCTTTGTGGGTGTGGGTGTGAGTTTGTGGTTTTGTCTCATGTTCTGAGAATAGGTAAAAAAGGTGGTTTGTTTGGTTTGGAGTGGACTGTTCCTAGTAAGTCGTTTCACAAAGTGAGTGTTTCTATGTCTGTGCATCCCACTGTGTTCGTGGTTGTAGACATTTGAAAAGAGAATTCATCAATGGATGTGTCCTGTTTAGTAGAAATCTTCCCAGCATTCATCCTGCCCAATTGATGAATGGACTGTGGCTTCCCTTATGGATGGGAAACACCTACTAATTTTCTAAGTTCCTGTTTTCTTCCTGATTCTGGCCACTCTCCAGAATAGGCTCATGGTTTTGTGTCCAAGATATGTACCACCTCCAAGCTCTGTGACAAGGCCATGTAATGGATAGCTAAAGGGAATGGCTAGCATCTCAAAAAACTCAGATATCAGTGTGACCAGGAAAGCCTCAGTGAAGAAACTCTGCTTTGGGCCTTTTGCTAACCAATTCTTCTCTTCCCCTGAATGTGAGGAAGGTCTTGGCCTCAGGACACAGTTTGTGAAGCCTGAAGAAAACAGTTTTAAAATGGAATTAAATGGGCATCACCTGTGGCTCTTTGTTAATTGCTTTGGAAATGGATGTGTCTGATTCAGTCTCTTGGCCCTGTGTGAGGCTGTGGCTTAGGTTCTCAGCACCTGATGGATCTAAGGAACGATCCCATGTGTGCATCCAAAACCAAAATGGGAAAAAGATCAGTCATTGTTGATGAAGTCTCTCGCCTTCCTCTGTTAGGTTCCTTACCACCATCAAGTGAAAATAGGGATCCTTTGAATCAAATGAGTTCTTCAAAGCCCTGCAAAGGCAATCCCATACATGCTTGTGTTTTCTCATGACTCCACATCACATAAAGAATCTATACCCAACAGTCAGTAGGCCTCAAATTGGAGAAGCAGAGCAGTATTACTGGAAGGCATATTTGATCCCTCCTGGTTCACAGGAAGGGTGTACAAGCCACCCTGACTTTAGGAAAATGATGGGCAAGCGAGCTTATTTGAACACTGTGTTGGGCTGCGCCCCTCATGGAAACATCCAGCCAGAGGTTATGAGGAGTGTCTATATGGAAGAAGATGAGGGCCATGTGGGAGTGTTTTGGTTTTAACTGTGGTTATTTGTGTGGCAGATGGAAGCAATGACTGGGTCCACCTGGGTTTGAACTCTGGTGTGATACCCCATAGAGACTGAGTCCTGGAACTGACCTCAGAGAAGTATTGCCATGAATTGTGTTGGGATATTAGGAGGCCACGCATGAGAGTCGCCATTGGAAACAGAGATCTATTCCCGGGGTTGCTTTCCACAGAGCACTGGGAATCTCAGCCAGGGTATCACATAATTTTATTCTGAAACACTTGGCAGCCATAGTTGAGAGTCAAAACATATATGCACTTCACATTGTTGACTTCAATGGGCCTGGCTTCTTGTGGCATTTTGGCCACTTTTTTGGAAGACTTAGCAGTTAGAGTTCTCCAGAGATTTCATTGAAATGAGCTTCTTCACCATTTAATGATTACTGAATTAAATGAAACACTCAGTGACTCCAACTTCAACCTTGAAAGATGGGCTCGATAAATACCATTAAATTTTTGAAATTCCCATATCTAGGAGGCAGTGGAGAACCATTGGATATCCTGTTGGTGATCATGAGTGTACCAGACAGTGCCTTGATTGGCTGGGTTTCACGAAAATGGTGTAGAACAGAGATGCCAGTAAGTTGGAGCCTGTTGAATAGTGGGCCTAGAGCAAAGGTGGGCATGTGTGAGATAAAACATCTGTGGTGCTTCCATCTGGATTTGCCAATGGCTTCCAAATGCCTTGTGACTGACATGGTGTATCCAGCAGACCATTATATGTAAATGATTCTTGTTATATGGATAAGTTTCAGGGCAATGTTCAGAATCAGGTTGCTATGGTCAAGGGGGCAAGCTATGTTGGAAAGAAGCCTGGTTTGTGCATTCTCCTGCAGACCCTGTTCCACCACACGTGACAAAACTCCCTCCAGCACTGTGTCCCAGTTTAATTCCTTGTATTTTGTGAAGCAAATACTGAACTCCCAGTGCAGCAGCAAAAAACATCACAGAAATTGGAGGATGATCAAATGGCTTCAGAGTCCACATGAGGAGACACTGAGCCCCAAGTGGCCACAGTTGACCCAGAAAGAGAGAATTCATCAATGCTGCCTCATTTTCATTGGTAAATAAGAAAGCATCTACTCCAGGTCACATAGATGCAGACCCAGCTTTTATGGTCTCACTACAAAGGAAGCTAAAGCTCCTGACAACAACATATATTTCAAGAGCCCAACATCTGAGGCAGTTTTTCCAGAAGTCTTTAGGCTAGCAGAGCTCCATGTTTGTGGAGTGTTCACATTGTCCCTTACTTTTGGAAACTCCCCTTCTACCTGCAAGTTTGTGAACTCCTGAGCATATTCAATTCCAGATATGTACTGACAGATTTTCTTACTCATCTCCTCTACATGTGTTATTTGGGACAAAGTTAAGGTCAAGGCATTGTTCTGGATGAGATTCAGAAGATTTTTGTGTAGCACATATTTGCATACACATTGGATTCATTTTCCAATTTTCCTTTCGAAATACTGAATCCCTGACACTAACCCATACCCTACAAGACTCTGACAACTAATCCTAACGTGATGGAGAAAAATAACCCAAACAGAATAGAAATACAAAAACATCAGAGGAGCCATGGTGTACCGTTGGAAATGCCTTTTCCATTATATAGGGTAGGAGTTGTAAATCTAGTCAATTTTTTTTGTTGAAAGAGTTGTCCATGTATTTTTAAACTTATCAAATATGTGAATTCCTGTCTCCCCCATTTCTTTGTATCCTATTCAGCACATATATTTTTTTATGCACATATAGAATTATACCTTGTATCACCCATATATTCTTGTGAGGTGGCTGACTTGGCAGATACAAATTGTGAGAAAAGTTCACTCCTCCTAAACGCTGTTGGAACTGAAAATTCAACCTATGGGTGAGCTTCCTAGTTGAACAACATTATACATAAATCCATGTTCAGTAAAATAAATATTTTTGGATACGTAGATGATATATATTTCATGATGAATTTCGATTGGCATATATATTGCTAGTTTTTAATGTCTGTGTGTGTTTGTGTGTGTGTGTGTGTGTAGATATAGATATAGATATAGATATAGATATAGATATAGATACACTGTCAATATTTTTCAAAATATGAAATATATGTATATTTTGGCCACTCTTTGGGAAGCCTTACCTGTGAGAGTTCTCTAGAGCTTTCGTTGAAATGAGGTTCCTCAACATTTAATGGTTCCTGAATGAATTGAAACCCACAGTGCCTCCAACTTCATTCTTGAAAAATTGCTCCATAAATACCTTGAAATTCCCCTGACCAGGTGGCACTGGAGAATCTTTGGATGTATTGTTGCTGATCATGAGTGTACCAGACAGTGCCTTGACTGACTTGGTTTCACGAAAATTGTGTAGAACAGAGATGTCAGTAAGTTGGAGAGTGCTGAGAAGTGGGCCCAGAGCTGTGGTGTGCAGGTGTATGATAAAATATCTGTGGTGGGGCCATGTGAGTCTGCCATTAACTTCTAAATGGCTTGTGGCTTACATGGTGCAGCTAGCAGACCCTTATATGTAAAGGCATCTTGTTATAAGGAAAGG
Source organism: Callospermophilus lateralis (assembly GCF_048772815.1). Lineage (NCBI taxonomy): Eukaryota > Metazoa > Chordata > Mammalia > Rodentia > Sciuridae > Callospermophilus > Callospermophilus lateralis. The sequence goes on from NW_027514052.1 coordinate 1,180,515, forward strand.
TTTCAGGACAATGTTCAGAATCAGTTTGCTATGGACAATGTTGCAAGTTATGTGGGATAGAAGCCTGGTTGGTGAATTCTCCTGTAGACCCTGACCCTCCACACGTGACAGAACTCGCTCCAGCACTGTGTTCCAGTTGAACTCCTTGTATTTCATGAAGGAAATACCAAAAGCCCAGTGCAGCAGCAAGAAACACCACGAAAATTGTAGAATGACCAATTGGCTTCACAGTCAAGACGGGGAGACACTTAGCCCTCCGTGGCCACAGTTTACCTTCAAAGGAAGAATTGAGCACTGCTGCCTCATGTTCTTTGGAAAATAAGAAACCATGTCCTCCAGGTCAGATAAATGAAGACCCATCTTTGATGGTATCACTACAAAGGAAGCTAAAGCTCCTGACAACAAAATATATTTCAAGTGCCCAACCTCAGAGGCAGTTTCTCAAGAAGTCTTTAGGCCAGCAGAGTTCCATGATTGTGGACTGTTTATCCTGTCCCTTAATTTTGAAAACTCCTCTAAAATGCCCAAGCTTGTGAACTCCTGAGCATTTTCCATTCCAGATATGTATTCACAGATTTTCTAACTCTTGTCCTCTAATTGTGTCTTACTTGGGGTGAAGGTAATGTCAAGGCATTGCTCTGAATGAGAGTGGAAAGATTTTTTGTAGCACATATTTGCGTAAACAATGGATTCATTTTCCTTTATTTTCATTTGAATTACTGAATCCATGACACTAACGCATACCCTACTAGACTCTGACTACTAATGCTAATATGATGGAGAAAAATAACCCAAACAGAATAGAAATACAAGCAATTCAGAGGAGGCATAGTGTATAGTTGGACTTGCCTTTTGCATGATAAAGGGTAGTTGTTAAAAATCTGGTTAATTTTTAATTGAAATAGTTCTCCATGTGTTTTGAAAGGTATCAGATATGTGAATTCCTGTCTCCCTTTCTCTGTTGCCCATTCAGCACATGTATTTTTATATGCACAAATAGAATCCTACCTGGTACCACACGTACATTATTGTGAGGTGGCTGACTAGGCAGATACAAATTTTGAGAAGAGATCACTCCTCCTAAACGCTGTAGGAACTGAAAATTCAACATTTGCGTGAGCTTCCTAGTTGAACAACATTACACATAAATCCATGTTCAGTAAAATAAAGATTTTTGGATCTGTGTATGATATGTATTTCATGATGAATTTTGATTGGCATATATATTGCTACTTTTTAATATCTCTGTATGTATGTGTTTTGTGAAAAATCTACACTCTATTGATTATTCAAAATATGAAATATATGTGTCTTATTATACACTTTTAATTTCATTCATGTTCATGTATGAGACCAAGGCTCATGCAACAGCAAAAGACATTTATTGAGGATCCAATCCAGCATGCTGGTGCTCCGTGCTCACTCAAGAAGGGAGAGCAGCCCAGATCCCCGAGCAGGGATTGAGCAGCGCTTAAGTACACGTTTTGGGGAGTGTGAGACTTTACATATATCACAGTCTCCTTTAACAAATCATCAAACACTGTGGGAAAATGAAACAACAAATCCTAAACATGATTAGTTCATTCATTGGCTTGAACACGTCAGGCGGGAGTGATAGGTCAGTTCTAAAGCAGGGTACACATTGAAATTGATTGGTTTAGGCCCTGCGATGCATATGTGGTAGGCCACACAGGGTCCTAGGTTATTAAACAACCAGGCGGTCAGGGGGAATATTCACTGGGCAGTCCAGAAATTGTCCTACAATTTACAGGAATTTCAGGTTTTGCGTGTAGCATAGGAACTTAAAAATACCTGGTCCTTTACATTTTAAACCAGGCCTTGAAGATTAGAAACTTTACAACACCCGGTCTTTTACACTTTAACTTTAACACTTTAATTTCAATTTCTTTTACCCTTACAGATCACTCCTGGTTCAGAAGAAGGGTGTCCAAGCCACCCTGACTTTAGGCAAATGAGGGGCAAGGGAGCTTATTTTGGACACTGTCTTGGGCTGTGCCCCTCATGAAAACCTCTAGCCATATGTTATGATGAGTGTCTTTATGGAAGAAGATGAGGGCCATGTAGGAGTGTTTTGGTTTTAATTGTGGTCATTTGTGTGGTGGTTGGAAGAGATGACTTGGTCCACCAGGGCTTGAACTCTGCTCTGATACTATTTAGAGCCTGAGTTCTGGAACTCACCTGAGAGAAGTATTGCCATGAATTGTGTTGGGATTATAGGAGGCCACACATGAGATTAGCCCTTGGAAACTGAGATCTAGGCCCAGGGTGGCTTTCCACCGAGCACTGGGAATCTCAGCCAGGATAACACATGATTTTTTTACTGAAAGACTTGGAAGTCATAGTTGAGACTCAAAACACACATGTACCTCACATTGTAGACCTCAATGAGCCTGGCTTCATGTGACCTTCTGGCCACTCTTTGGGAAGCCTTGTCTGTGAGAGTTCTCCAGAGCTTTCATTGAAATGAGCTTACTCACCATTTAATGGTTCCTGAATGAATTGAAACCCACAGTGCCTCCAACATCATCCTTGAAAAATGGCTACATAAATACCATGAAATTTTTAATATTCCCATGACCAGGTGGCACTGGAGAAACTTTGGATGTCCTGTTGCTGATCATGAGTGTACCAAACAGTTCCTTGATTGACTGGTTGTCATGAAAATGGTATAGAACTGAGATGTCATAAGTTGGAGCCTGCTGAGTATTGGGGCTAGAGCAGTGGACTATACGGTTGTGAATAAATATCTGTTGTGGGACCACGTGGATCGGCCATTGGCTTCCAAAATACTTGTGACTGACATGGTGCAGGCAGCAGACCCTTATATGTAAAGGCATCTTGTTATATTGAGAGGAATCAGGGCAATTTTCAGAATCCGGTTGCTATAGTCAAGGGGGAAAGCTATGTGGGATAGATCCATGTTTCGAAAATTCTCCTGAAGACCCTGACCAATCACACGTGACAGAGCTCCCTCCAGAATTGTGTGCCAGTTGAACTCCTTGTATTTCATTAAGCCAATTCCAAACTCCCAGTGCAGCAGTAAGAAACACCACGAAAATGGAGGATGACCAAACGGCTTCACAGACCACACGGGGAGAAACTTAACTCCCAGTGGCCACAGTTTACCAAGAAAGAGAGAATTCAGAACTGCTGTCTCATGTTCATTAGAAAATAAGGAACCATTTCCTCCAGGTCACATAGATGCAGACCCACATTTGATGGTGTCACAAGAAAGGAAGCTAAATCTCCTGACAACTTCATATATTTCATGTGCCCAACCTGAGAGGCATTTTCTCAAAGAGTCTTTAGGCCAGCAGATCTCCAAGTTTGTGGAGTGTTTAACCTCTCCCTTACTTTTGGAAACTGCTCTACCACATCCAATGTTGTGAACTCCTGAACATTTTCAGTTCCACATATGTAATCACAGGTTTTTGAACTCCTCTCCACTAATTGTGTCTTACTTGGAGCGAAGTTAATGTCAAGGAATTGTTCTGTATGAGAGTGGCAAGATTTTTGTGTAGCACATATTTGCATGCACATTAGATTCATTTTTCTATTTTCATTTGAAATAATGATCCCTGACACTAACACATACCCTAATAGACTCTGACTACTAATGCTAATATGATGGATAAAAAGAAACCTAACAGAATAGAAATACAGGCCTTTCATAGGAGGCATGGTATATACTTGGATTTGCCTTCGGCTTTATCAAGGGTATGTGTTATAAATCTTGTCAAATTTTAATTGTAATATTTCTCCATGAGTTGTATATATATATATATATATATATATATTTATATATTTATATATATACACTCTCTAGATTTTTCAAAATATGAAAAAAATGTGTCTTATTAAACACTCTCTAAATTCATTCATATTCATGTATGCGGATATATAATCAACTTTTCACAAGATTATTCTCAGAAACATTCAACCACCTGAAATACATATTTGTTTCCTCGTCCTGAGAACTTACTTCAGTGAATGGTGCTTACAAATCCTAATATTTCTACAGTAACTGACACAGTTTATCATCAAAGCAAGTAGATTCCAATGGACATGATGTGTATATTGATGTTCATTTTAATTCAACACTGGCACATTACAATTTCTTCTGTTTATGCACATCATAGGATATATATTTCCTCCACAGGTTAGCAAATATATAGGCATTTGTTTCACTTTCAATCAGTTCCTGCTTCAGAACACATGCATTCCTCCGTGTTTCTTGACTGGTCTTTTCATGAGACTTCTTTCCAAACACATTATTTTTGATTTCCTTTATCACTTTTGAAGCAAAACTGAAACAGACTTCATGATAAACCATCACTGTAATATCATCATTAGATGTATAACTGGTTGGAATGAATGATTATATATCAATAAAAGATTTTTTATACATTTTCTGATATCAATTCAATACATTATTTAAAGTGTAAAAAGTTATATTATTTATTCACAGAATGGTCTATTCATGCATTATCTCTATATTCATAGACACAGGGTACACCTCGTTGTACCCCCAATACTAATTTATACATTTTTAAAATATTGCTCCCAGAAATGGTGGAAGAAATACTCATGTCACCTGATCTACATATGCATGTTATCTCAGTAATATTCTGGACACAAAATGCAAAAGTCACACGTATGATTGTACCAAATCCTAAAGGGAAACTCAACATGGATTACTAAAAACATCCATGACCAGGTTGCCTAATGCTCTCAAATGTCAATCCTATTGGTGACTACATATTTGTTTCTTCATAAGATTATATATTCAACCTCAAAACTGTTGAAAATGTTTATTTTTTTCACTCACTTGATACTTTTTGACTGATTTCCTAATGTCTCTATTGATATCTACTTTCCTACATATTTTCCCCAGTTCAACATTGTGACTGACCCTTCACATGTGCTGACATTGACATTCACTCTCTAACGGAAACACTATTGCTAATGAACTTTGGTCCAAATCGTATACTCGCTCTTCTTCCGAAACATACTGACTATCTTCCTGATCCTATCGACTATCACTTTTTGAGTAGATGTTCTCTACTACATTCAATCATCCAAGGTGCAAGGTCCTATGCCATTGTATATCGATTTTTCTGAAACATGTATGCAGAACGTAATTCAAAGCTACGTATCGCAATCAGTTGCCCAATACACCTCTGAGCTTCAAATCTTACCTAGATTTCCGTTTTCATATTTATATTTCATCTCTATATTCCTATAAATATTGCAGTTTCCCAAGACCATTATTCATTCTGCAGAATGATTCCTAATCCAAATCAAACCTGGTATTTACGATAACCATACACGGTTGCCTCAATCTAACATTACAAAAGAGCAGGGACAGAGTTAGTCTTACAATACAGGAATGTAGGGTATCTTCAAACTGCTGAGAACCTGAAAGTTCGATGCAGAAATCATCCCTGGATAAGATGTCAGCAGCTATGAAGGACCTGTGAGAGCAAAAGCCATCTTCAATGGCAAACAATCTAGACAGGAAAAAGGGATGTGTATGCATCAGACTCTCTCTTTTTAAGGTAGAGAAGATGGACCTAACCAGGCCTGCGTGGAGAGCTGTTCCCAGGTGCCTATTTTGATATACCATTGAAACTAGTCAAATTGTCAAAGGAAGTAAGGGCAGCCTCCATTCAATGTGACCCTTGGAAGCAATGGTTAGGGCAAAGTTGTTGCCAAGGCAGTGACCTAATTCAGTTCCTGAAGGAAGTGACCTACCTAACTTCCTTGGTGAAGGAACACTCTGAAATTTTGATGCAAGAAGCCAGGCACCGAGAGCCAGTCCCAGTCCCAGTCCCAGTGCGCTCACTTGTTTGGATTTACCAAGTACAGAGTCAGACCTTCTTGATACCTACTGATGTGAGGATGGCCAAATGCCAGGAGAGCTCTGAAGAGAAGCCTTTCCTGAGATAGCAGGTAGTGGCTAACCGTTGGCTCCTCACAGCATCACAGAGTTTGCCAAGGAGACAAGATCTGAGACAGGAGAGGTCATTTTGTGGAGATCATAGTATGGCCCAGCAGTCAGAGGACACTCCGGATAGTCACAGACCTACTTTTGGGAAGGAGTTGCCTTTGTTTGTGGATGTGAGTTTGCGGTTTTGTCTCATGTTCTGAGAATAGGTAGGAAAGGTTGTTGGTTTTGTTTGGAGTCGACTGTTTCTAGTAAGTCTTTTGACAAGGCGACTTTCTATGTCCGTGTATCCACTGTGTCCGTGGTTGTCGACATTAGAAAAGAGAATGCATCGATGGAGGTGTCCTGTCTAGTAGAAAGCTTCCCAGCATTTATCCTGCTCAATTGATGAATGGACTGTGGTATGCCTTATGGATAGGAAACACCTACTAACATCCTAAGTTCCTGTTTTCTTCCTGAATTCTGGCCACTCTCCAGAATAAGCTCATGATGTATTGTCCAAGATATGTACCACCTCCAAGCTCTATGACATGTCCATGTTCTTGATAGCTGAAGGGAATGGGAACATCTCAGAAAACTCAGATATCAGTGTGAGCAGTAAAGTCTCAGTGGAGAAACCCTGCTTTGGTCCATTTGCTTACCTATGGTTCTGTTGCCTTGAATGTCAGGAAGGTCTTTGCATCAGGCCACCCCTTTGTGAAGCCTGAAGAAACAGATTTCAAATGGAAATGAATGTGCATCACCTGTGGCTCTTTGCTCAATTGCTTTGGAAAGGGATGTGTCTTAATCAGACACTAGGCTCTGTTTGAGGCTGTGGCTAAGATTCTCAGCTCCTGATAGATGTAAAGAAGATCCCATGTGTGCCTCCAAAACCAAAATGGCAAAAAGATCAGTCATTGTAGATGAAGTCTCCTGCCTTCCTCCGATAGGTTCCTGACCTCCATCAAGTGAGAATAGGGATTTTTTTTGGGTCAAATGAGTTCTTCAAAGTCCTGCAGAAGTACTTGGGTTCTCTCATGATGCCAAATCACATAATGAATCTATACCTGACTGTCAGAAGGCCTCAAATTGGAGAAGCAGAGAAGCGTTAACGGCAGGCTTGTTTGATCACTCCTGGTTCACAGGAAGGGTGTCCAGGCCACCATGAATTTAGACAAATGAGGGGCAAGGGTGCATATTTTGGACACTGTCTTGGCTGCACCCCTCATGGAAACCTCCAGCCAGAGTTTATGATGAGTGTCTATATGGATGAAGATGAGGGCCATGTGGGAATGTTTTGGTTTTAATTGTGGTCATTTGTGTGGCGGTTGGAAGAGATAACAGGGTCCACATGGGCTTGAACTCTGGTGTGATTCCTCTTAGAGACTGAGTTCTGGAACTGACCTCAGAGAAGTGTTGCCATGAATTGTGTTGGGATTTTAGGAGGCCATGCATAAGAGTTGCCCTTGAAACCTGAGATCTAGGCCCAGGATGGCTTTCCACAGAGAACTGAAATTCTCAGCAAGGATATCACATGATTTTATTCTGAAAAACTTGGCAGCCATAGTTAAGAGTCAAAAGACACATGGACCTCCCATTGTACACCTCAATGGGCCTGGCTTCATGTGACCTTTTGGCCACTGTTTGGGAAGCCTTGCCTGTGAGAGTTCCTCAGAGCTTTCATTGAAATGAGAGTCCTCCCCATGTAATGGTTCCTGGAAGAATGGAAACCCCAAAGTGCCTCCAACTTCATTCTTGAAAAATGGATAGATAAATACCATGATGCTTTTGAAATTCCCAATGACCAAGTGGCACTGGAGAACCATTGGTTGTTCTGTTGCTGATCATTAGTGTTACAGACAGTGCCTTGATTGACTGGGTTTCATGAAAATGGTGTGGAACAGAGATGCCAGTAAGTTGGTGCCTGCTGAGTAGTGGGCCTAGAGCAGTGGTGGGCAGGTGTGTGATAATACAACTGTGGTGTGGCCATGTGGATCAGCCATTGGCTTCCAAATAGCTTGTGACTGACTTGGTACAGCCAGCAGACTATTATATGAAAAGGCATCTTGTTATATGGAGAGGTTTCTGGGCAATGTTCAGAATCAGGTTGCGATGGTCAAGGGGGCAAGCTATGTGGGATAGAACCCTGGTTGGTGAATTCTCCTGCAGACCCTGACCCAACACACGTCACAGAACTCCCTCTAGCACTATATCCTAGTTGAACTCCTTGTATTTCGTGAAGCAAATACCAAACTCCCAGTGCAGCAGCAAGAAACACCACAAAAAGTTCAGGATGACCAAATGGCTTCACAGTCCACTCAGGGAGACACTAAGCTTCCAGTGGCCACAGTTTACCAACAAATAGAGAAATCAACACCGGTACCTAATGTTCAATGGAAAATAAGTAACGATGACCTCCAGGTCACATAGATGCAGATCCAGCTTTGATGGTCTCACCAGAAATGAAGCTAAAGCTCCGGACAACAAGATATATTTCATGTGTCCAAACTCAGAGGCATTTCTCAAGAAGGCTTTTGGCCAGCAGAGTTCCATGTTTGTGGAGTGTTTACGCAGTCACTTACTTTTGGAAACTCCTCTACCACCTCCAAGGTTGTGAACTCCTGAGCATTTTCCATTCCAGATATGTATTCACAGATTTTCTAACTCTTCTCTTCGAATTGCATCTTACATAGGGTGAAGATAATGTCAATGGATTTTTCTGGATGAGAGTGGGAAGACTTTTGTGTAGGACATATTTGCATACATATTGGATTCATTTTCCAATTTTCCATTTGAAGTACTGAATCCCTGACACTAAACCATACCCTACTAGTATCTCACTACTAATCCTAATATGAGGCAGAAATATAACCCAAACATAATAGAAATACAAGCAGTTCAGAGGAGGCATGGTGTATAGTTGGACTTGCCTTTTGCATTATAAAGGTTAGGAGTTATTAATCTAGACATTTTTTGTTGCAATAGTTGTCCATGTGATTTTAAAGATAACAAATATGTGAATTCTTGTCTCTCTTTCTCTGTAGCCTACTCAGCACATATATTTTTATATGCACATAGAGAATCCTACCTGGTACTACACGTACATTCTTGTGAGGCGGCTGACTTGGCAGATACAAATTGAGAGAAGAGATCACTCCTCATAAACGCCGTTGGAACTGAAAATTCAACCTATGTGTGAGCTTCCTAGTTGAACAAAATTATACACAAATCTTTGTTCAGTAAAATGAATAGTTTTGGATCTGTGGATGATATATATTTCATGGTGAATTTTGATTGGCATATATTGCTATTTTTAATGTCTCTGTGTGTGTGTGTGTGTGTATATATATATATATATATATATATATATATATATATATATACACACTCTCTCCATATTTTTCAAAAAATGAAATATATGTGTCTTATATACACTCCCTAATTTCGTTCATGTTCATGAACTTGGATTTATAATCAACGTTTCACAAGATTATTCTCAGAAAATTTCTTCCACCTGAAATACATATTTGTTTCCTAGTACTGAAAACTAACTTCAGTGAATGGTGCATACAAATCCTAACATTTCTACAGTAACTGACACAGTTTATCATCAATGCAAGTAGATTCCTATGGGACAAGATGTGTATATCGACGTTCATTTTTATTCAACGCTGGGACATTACAATTTCTTCAGTTTATGCACATCATAGGATATATATTTCCTCCACAATTTAGCAAATTTATAGGCATTTGTTTCAATTTCAATCACTTCCTGCTTCAGAACACATGTATTCTTCCATGTTTCTTGACTGATCTTTTCATGAGATTTCTTTCCAAACACATTATTTTCGATTTCCTTTATCACTTTTAAAGCAAAACGGACACACACTTCATGATAAACCATAACTATAATATCACTATTAGATGTATAACTGGTTGGAATGAATGATTTTATATCAATATAAGATTTCTTATATATTTTCTGATATCAATTCAATACATTTTGTAAAGTGGAACCAGTTATATTATTTATTCACAGTATGGTCTATTCATGCATTATCTCTATATTCATAGACACAGGTTACACCTCTTTGCATGCCCAATACTAATTTATACATCTTCAAAATATTGCTCCCAGAAATGGTGGAAGAAATACTCATATCACCTGATCTACATATGCATGGTATCACAGTAATATTCTGGACACAAAATGCAAAAGTCACACGTATGACTGTACCAAAGCTTAAATGGAAACTGAACATGGATTACTAAAAACATCCATGACCAGGTTGCCTAATGCTCTCAAATGTCAATCCTATTGGTGACTACATATTTGTTTCTTCCTAAGATTATATATTCAACCTCAATACCATTGAAAATGTCTAATTTTTTCACTCACTTTGTACTTTTCCTGATTTCCTAATGTCTCTATTGATATCTAATTTCCTACATATTTTCTCCAGTTCAACATTGTGACTGACCCTTCACATGTGCTGACATTGACATTCACTCTCTAACCGAAACCCTATTGCTTATGAAATTTGGTCCAAATCCTATACTCACTCTTCTTCCGAAACATACTGACTATCTTCCTGATCCTATCAACTATCCCTTTTTGAGTGGATGTTCTCTACTACATTCAATCATCCAAGGTACAAGGTCCTATGCTATTGTATATCGATTTTTCTGAAACATGTATGCAGAACGTAATTCAAAGCTACGTATCACAATCAGTTGCCCAATGCACTTCTGAGCTTCAAATCTTACCTAGATTTCTGTTTTCATACTTATATTTCATCTCTATATTCCTATAAACATTGCAGGTTCCCAAGACCATTATTCATCCCGCAGAATGATTCCTAACCCAAATCGAACCTGTAATTAACCCTAACCATACACTGTTGCCTCAATCTAAAATTACAAAAGAGCAGGGACAGAGTTCATCTTACAATACAGTAATGTAGGGTATCTACCAACTGCTGAGAACCTCAAAGTTCGATGCAGAAATGATCCCTGGAGATGATGTAGGCAGCTATGAAGGATCTGAGAGAGCAAAAGCCATCTTCCATGGCAAACAACCTGAACAGGATGAAGGGATGTGTATGCATCAGCCTTTCTCTTCTTAATGTAGAGAAGATGGACCTAACCAGGCCTGCATGGAGAGCTGTTCCCAGGTGCCTATTTTGATATACCATTTTAACTAGTCAAATTGTCACACGAAGTAGGAGCAGCCTCCATCTCAGGGGACCCTTGGAAGAAACTGTTAGGACAAAGTTGTTGCCAAGGGAGGGACCTCATTCAGTTCCTGAAGGAAGTGACCTAGCTAACTTCCTTGGTGATGGAACTCTCTGAAATTGTGATGCAAGAAGCCAGGCACCGAGAGCCAGTCCCAGTCCCAGTCCCAGTGGGCTCACTTATTTGGATTTACCAAGTACAAAGTCAGACTTTCTTGGTACCTACTGATGTGAGGATGGCCAAATGCCAGTTGAGCTCTGAAGAGGGGCCTTTCCTGAGATAGCAGGTAGTGGCTAACTGTAGGTTCCTCACAGCATCACAGAGTTGGCCAAGGAGACATGATCTGAGAGTGGAAAGGCCATTTCGAGAGGAACATAGTATAGCCCACCAGTCAGAGGACACTCTGGATAGTCACAGACCCACTTTTGGGAAGGAGGTGCCTTTATGTGTGTGGGTGTGAGTTTGTGGTTTTGTCTCATGTTCTGAGAATAGGTAGAAAAGGTGGTTGGTTTGGTTTGGAGTCGACTGTTTCTAGTTACTCTTTTGACAAGGCAAGTGTTTCTATGTCTGTGTATCCACTGTGTCCGTGGTTTTAGACTTTAGAAAAGAGAATGCATCAATGGAGGTGTCCTGTCTAGTAGAAAGCTTCCCAGCATTCATCGTTCACAATTAATAAATGGACTGTGGTTTGCCTTATGGATAGGAAACTACTACTAACTTCCTAAGTTCCTGTTTTCTTCCTGAATTCTGGCCACTCTCCAGAATAAGCTCATGATTTATTGTCCAAGATATGTACAACCTCCATGCTCTGTGACATGTCCATGTTCTTGATAGCTGAAGGGAATGGGAACATCTCAGAAAACTCAGATATCAGTGTGACCAGGAAAGTCTCAGTGGAGAAACCCTGCTTTGGTCCATTTGCTTACCTATGGTTTTGTTGCCTTGAATATCAGGAAGGTCTTTGCCTCAGGCCACCCCTTTTAGAAGCCTGAAGAAACAGTTTTCAAATTGAAATGAATGGGTATCACGTGTGGCTCTTTGCTTAATTGCTTTGGAAAGGGATGTGTCTTAATCAGACACTAGGCCCTGATTGAGGGGGTGGCTAAGATTCTCAGCTCCTGATAAATCTAAAGAAGATCCCATGTGTGCATCCAAAACCAAAATGGCAAAAAGATCAGTCATTGTGGATGAAGTCTCTTGTCTTCCTGTGTTAGGTCCTGACCTCCATCAAGTGAGAATAGGATTCCTTTGGGTCAAATGAGTTCTTCAAAGTCCTGCAGAAGTGCTTGGGTTCTCTCATGATGCCAAATCACATAAGCAATCTATACCTGACATTCAGTAGGCCTCAAAATGGAGAAGCAGAGCAGTATTAACAGCAGGCCTATATGATCACTCCTGGTTCACAGGATGGGTTTCCAGGCCACCCTAAATTTAGACAAATGAGGGGCAAGGGTGCATATTTTGGACACTTTCTTGGGCTGCGCCCCTCATGGAAACCTCCAGCCAGAGTTTATGATGAGTGTCTATATGGATGAAGATGAGGGCCATGTGGAAATGTTTTGGTTTTAATTGTGGTCATTTGTGTGGCGGTTGGAAGAGATGACTGGGTCTACATGGGCTTGAACTCTGGTGTGATTTTCTTTAGAGACTGAGTTTTGGAACTGACCTCAGAGAAGCATTGCCATGAATTGTGTTGGGATTGTAGGAGGCCACACATGAGAGTTGCCCTTGAAACCTGAGATCTAGGCCCAGGATGGCTTTCCACAGAGAACTGAAAATCTCAGCAAAGATATCACATGATTTTATTCTGAAAAACTTGGCAGCCATAGTTAGAGTCAAAAGACACATGGACCTCACGTTGTAGACCTCAATGGGCCTGGCTTCATGTGACCTTTTGGCCACAGTTTGGTAAGCCTTGCCTATGAGAGTTCCTCAGAGCTTTCATTGAAATTAGCTTCCTCCCCATGTAATGGTTCCTAGATGAATGGAAACCCCAAAGTGCCTCCAACTTCATTCTTGAAAAATGGATAGATAAACACCATGAAATTTTTGAAATTCCCAATGATGAGGTGGCACTGGAGAACCATTGGATGTCCTGTTGCTGATCATAAGTATAACAGACAGTGCCTTGATTGACTGGGTTTCATGAAAATTGTGTAGTACAGAGATGCCAGTAAGTTGGAGGCTGCTGAGTAGTGGACCTAGAGCAGTGGTGGGAAGGTGTGTGATAATACATCTGTGATGTGGCCATGTGGATCTGCCATTGGCTTCCAAATGGCTTGTGACTGACTTGGTGCATCCAGGAGACCATTATATGAAAAGGCATCTTGTTATATGCAGGGGTTTCAGGGCAATGTTCATAATCAGGTTGCTATGGTCAAGGTGGTAAGCAATGTGGGATAGAAGCCTAGTTGGTGTATTTTCCTGCAGAGCCTGACCCACCACACGTTACAAGACTCTCTCAAGCACTGTGTGCCAGTTGAACTTCTTGTATGTCATGAAGCAAATACCAAACTCCCAGTGCAGCAGCAAGAAACACCACGAAAAGTGAAGGATGACCAAATGGCCTCAAAGTCCACACGGGGATTCACATTGACCGAAGTGGCAACAGTTTACCTACAAAGAGAGACTTCAGCACTGGTGCCTCATGTTCATTGGAAAATAAGAAACCATGTCCTCTAGGTCACATAGATGCAGACCCAGCTTTGATGGTCTCACTACAAAGGTAGGTAAAGCTCCTGACAAAAACATATATTTCAAGTGCACAACCTCAGAGGCAGTTTCTCAAAAAGTCTTTAGTCCAGCAGAGCTCCATGTTTGTGAAGTGTTTACCCTGTCCCTTACTTTTGGAAACTCATCAACCACTTGCAAAGTTGTGAAATCATGAGCATATTCAATTCCAGATATGTACTCACAGATTTTTTACCTCTTTTCATATAATTGTGAATTACTTAAGGTGAGGGTAAGTCAAGGCATTGTTCAGGATGAGAGTGGAAAGATTTTTTGTATCACAATTTTGCATACACTTTGGATTCATTTTCCTAGATGAACAACATTATACATAAATCCATGTTCAGTATAATAAATATTTTTGCATCCTTGGATGATATATATTTCACTATGAATTTCAATTGGCATACATATTGCTACTTTTTAATGTCTTTGGTTTTTTTTGTATATATATATATATCCTATCCACATTTTTCAAAATATGGAATATATGTGTTTTATCATACACTCTCTAAATTCTATTATGTTCATATATGTGGATGTATAATCAACTTTTCACAAGATTATTCTCAGAAGTATTCATCCACCTGAAATACATATTTGTTTCCTAATACAGACAACTAACTTCAGTGAACGATGCATACAAATCCTAATATTTCTACAGTAACTGACTCAGTTTTACATCAATGCAAGTAGATTCCTATGGGGCATGACATGTATTTTGACATTCATTTTTATTCAAGACTGGTACGTTGCTATTTCTTCAGTTTATGCACATCATATGATATATATTTCATCCACAAGTTAGCATATTTATAGGAATTTGTTTCACTTTCAATCACTTCCTGCTTCAGAACAAATGTATTCCTCCATGTTTCTTGACTGGTCGTTTCATGAGACTACTTTCTAAACACATGATTTTTGAATTACATAATCACTTTTGAAGCAAAAATCACACCCTTCATGATAAACCATAAACATAATATTACCATTAGATGTATAACTAGTTGGAATGAATGATAGTATTTCAATATAAGATTTCTTATATATTTTAAGATATCAATTCAATCCATTATTTTATGTAGAACTAGTTATATTATTAATTCACAGCGTGGTCTACTCATGAATTTTCTCTAGATTCATATACATAGGGTACATGTCTTTGTACACCCAATACTAATTTATACATCTTCAAAATATTGCTTCAAAAATTGTGGAAGAATTACTCATGTAACCTGATCTGCATATATATTTTATCACAGTGATATTCTGGACACAAAACGCAAGGGTCACACTTATGTTTGTACCATAGCCTAAATGGAAATTGAACAGGTATTACTAAAAACATCCATGTCCAGGTTGTCTAATGCTCAATATCAATCCTATTGGTGACTACATATTTGTTTCTTCCTAAGATTATATATTCAAACTCAACCCTGTTGGAAATGTCTAATCCTATCACTCACATTATACTTTGCCTTATTTCCTAATGTATCTATTGATATCTGTTTTCCTACATATTTTCCCCTGTTCATCATGTGACTGACTCTTCTCATGTGCTGACATTTACATTCACTCTCTAACCGAAAACCTATTACTAAAGAAATTTGTTCCAAAACCTATACTCACTCTTCTTCCTAAACCTACTGACTATCCCAGTTTGAGTGGATGTTCTCTTCTACATTCAATCATCCAAGGTACAATGTCTTTTGCCATTCGATATCAAATTATGTGAGACAACTGTGCAGAATGTAATTCAAAGCTAAGTATCCCAATCAAGGGCAAAATGCCCTTCTGGGCTTCAAGTCTTACCTAGATTTCTGTTTTCATACTTATATTTCACCAATATATTCTTATAAATATTGCATGTTCCAATACCATTATTCATCCCACAGAATGATTCCTAACCCAAATGGAACATGTTATTAACCCTAAGAATGCACCGTTCCCTCAATCTAATTTTACAGAAGAACAGGGACAGAGTTTGACTTACAATACAGAAATGTAGGTGATCTTCCACCTGCTGAGAACCTCATAGGTTCATGTAGAAATGATCCCTGGAGAAGATGTAGGCAGCTATGAAAGACCTGAGAGAGCAAAAGTCATCTTCCATGGCAAACATCCTGGTCAGGATCAAAGGATATGTCGGAATCAGCCTCTCTCTTCTTAATGTAGAGAAGATATACCAAACCAGGCCTGTGTGGAGAGCTGTTCCCGGGAGCCTAGGGTTGATCTACCATTCTAACTTGTGAAAATTTCAAAGGAAGTAGGGGCAGCCTCCGTTTCATTGGTCAATTGAAAGCAACTGTGAGGACAAAGTGTTTGCCAAGGCAGTGACCTCATTCAGTTCCTAAAAGAAATGACCACACCTCACACTTTTGGTGATGGAACACTGTGAACTTTTGATCCAGGAAGCCAGGAACCCAGAGTCAGTCCCAGTCCCAGTCCCATTGGGCTCGCTTGTTTTCATTCAACAAGGACAGAGACATTATTTTTTTGGTCCTACTGTTGTGAGGATGACCAAATGCCAGGAAAGCTCTGAAAACTGGCCTTTCCAGAGAAAGCAGGTAGTGGCTCATCGCGGACTCCTGACAACTTCACAGAGTTGGGTAAGGAGACCTGATATGAGACAGAACAGGCCATGTTGGGGGAATATATTATGGCCCATGAGTCAGACCACCCTCCGGATAGTCACAGACCTACTTGGGGGAAGGAGGTGCCTTTGTGGTTGTGGGTGTGAGTTTTTGGTTTTGTCTCATGTTCTGAGAATAGATAGGAAAGGCGGTTTGTTTGGTTTGGTATGGACTGTTTCTAGTAAGTCATGTGACAAGGCGAGTGTTTCTATGTCTGTGTGTCCCACTGTGTCCGTGGTTGTAGACATTAGAAAATAGAATGCATCAATGGATGTGTCCTGTCTAGTAGAAAGCTTCCCAGTATTCATCCTGCCCAATTTATGATTAGGCAGAAGATTGCCTTATGGATGGGCAACACCAGCTATCTTCCTAATTTCCTATTTTCTTCCTGAATTCTGGCCACACTCCAGAATAGGCTCATGGTTTTGAGTAAAAGATATGTACCACCTCCAAGCTCTGTCATATGGCCATGTACTTGATAGCTGAAGGGACTGGCGAGCACCTCAGAAAACTCAGATATCAGTTAGACCAGAAAAGTCACAGTGGAGAAACCCTGCTTTGGGCCTTTTGCTTACCTATTTTTCTTTTGGCCTGAATGTCAGGAAGGTCTTTGCCTCCAGCCACCCCTTTGTGAAGCCCTAAGAAACAGTTTTCAAATGGAAATGAATGGGCATCACCTGTGGCTCTTTGCTTAATTGCTTTGGAAAGGGATGTGTCGGAATCAGCCTCCTGGCCCTGTGTGAGGCTGTGGCTTAGATTATCAGCACCTGATGGATCTAAAGAAAGATCCCATGTGTGCATCCAAAATCAAAGGGCAAAAATTGCAGTCATTGTGGATGAAGTCTCTAGCCTTCCTCTGTAAGGTTTCTCACTTCAATCAAGTGAGAATAGGGATCCTTTGGGTCAAATGAATTCTTAAAATCCCTGCAAAAGCTTGCCCATGTGTGCTTGGGTTTTCTCATGACTCCAAATCACATAAAGAATCTAAACCCCACAGTCAGAAAGCCTCAAATTGTAGAAGTGGAAAAGTATTAATGGCAGACCTATTTGATTACTCCTGGTTCACATGAAGGGTGTCCAGGCCACTGAGATTTTAGGCAAATGAGGGACAAGGGAGCTTATTTTGGACACCGTCTTTGACTGTGCCCCTATTGGAAAACTCCAGCCAAAGGTTATGAAGAAGATGAGGGCCGTGTGGGAGTGTTTTGGTTTTAATTGTGGTCATTTGTGTGGCAGTTGGAAGAGATGATTGGGTCCACCTGGGCTTGAACTCTGGTATGATTCCCCTTAGAGACTGAGTTCTTGAACTGACCTCAGAGAAGTATTGCCATCAATTGTTTTGGAATTTTAGGAGACCACGCATGAGAGTCACCATTGGAAACTGAGATCTAGGCCCAGATTGACTTTCCACAGATCACTGGGAATCTCAGTGAGGAAATCACATTATTTTATTCTGAAAGACTTGGCAGCCATAGTTGAGAGTCAAAAAACACATGGACCTCACATTGTAGAACTCAATAGGCCTGGCTTCATGTGACCTTTTGGCCACTCTTTGGGAAGCCTTGCCTTTGAGAGTTCTCCAGAGCTTTCATTGAAATGAGCTTCCTCACCATTTAACAGGTCCTGAATATATTGAAACCCACAGTGCCTCCAACATCATCCTTGAAAAATGGCTAAACAGATACCATAAAATTTTTGAAATTCCCAAGACCAGGTGGCACTGGAGAACCTTTGGATGTCCTGATGCTGATCTTGAGTACACCAGACAGTGCCTGGATTCACTAGGTTTCATGAAAATTGTGTAGAACAGAGATGCCAGTATGTTGGAGCCTGCTGAATAGTGGGCCTAGAACAGTGCTGGGCAGGTGTGTGATAAAACATGTGGTGGGGCAATGTGGATCTGCATTTGGCTTCCAAATGGCTTGTTACTGACATGGTGCAGCCAGCAGATACTTCTGTGTAAAGGTATCTCGTTATATGGAGAGATTTCAGGGCAATGTTCAGAATCAGGTTGCTATGGTCAAGGGGGCAAGCCATGTGGGATAGAAGCCTGGTTGGTGCATTCTCCTGCAGACCCTGACCCAACACTCGTCACAGAACTCCCTCCAACACTGTGACACAGTTGAACTCCTTGTATTTCGTGAAGCAAATACCAAATCCCCAATGCAGCAGCAACAAACACCATGAAAATTGGAGGATGACCAAATGGCTTCACAGCCCACACTGGGAGACACTTAGCCCCCCAGTGTCCACAGGTTACCTACAAAGTGAGAATTCAGCACTGCTGCCTCATTTTCATTAGAAAATAAGAAACCGTGTCCTCCAGGTCACATAGATGCAGACCCAGGTTTGATGGTCTCACTACAAAGGAAGCTAAAGCTTGTGACAACAAGATATATTTCAAGTGCCAAATTCAGAGGCAGTTTCTCAAGAAGTCTTTAGTCCAGCAGAGCTCCATGTTTGTGGAGTGTTCACCCTGTCCCTTACTTTTGCAAACTCCTCTACCACCTCCAAGGTTTCAAAATCCTGAGCATATTCCATTCAAGATGTGTTTTCACTGATTTTCTAACTCTTCTCTTCTAATGATGTTTTAGTTGGAGCGAAGGTACTGTCAAGGCATTATTCTGGATAAGAGTGGAAACATTTTTGTATAGCACATGTTTACATACACATTGTATTCATTTTCCAATTTTCCATTCGAAATACTGAATCCCTGACACTAACCCCTACCCTACTATATTCTGACTACTAATACTAATATGATGGAGAAAAATAACCCAAACAGAATAAAAATACAACCATTTCAGAGGAGGCATGGTGTATAGTTGGACTTACCTTTTGCATTATATAGGGTAGGAGTTATAAATCTAGTCATTTTTTTGTTGAAATAGTTCTCCATGTTTTTTTAAAGTTAACCAAATATGAATTCCTTTCTCCCTTTCTCTGTAGCCTATTCACCACCTGTATTTTTATATGCACAGATAGAATCCTACCTGCTACCACACGTACATTCTTGTGAGGTGGCTGACTTGGCAGATACAAATTGTAAGGGATCACTCCTCTTAAACGATGTTGGAACTGAAAATTTAAATTATGGGTGAGCTTCCTACTTGAACAATATTATTCATAAATCCATGTTCAGTAAAATAAATATTTTTCTATCTGTCGATGATATATATTTCATTATAAATTTCAATTGGCATATATATTGCTATTTTTAATGTGTGTGTGTGTGTCTGTGTGTGTATATATATATATATATATATATATATATATATATATATATATATATATACACTCTCCAGATTTTTCAAAAAATGAAATATGTGTCTTATTTTACACTCATCAAATTCATTCATATTCATGTATGTGGATTTATAATCCACTTTTCACCATATTATTCTTAGAAATATTCATTCACCTGAAATACATATTTGTTTCCTAGTACTGAAAAGTAACTTCAGTGAATGGTGCATAAGAATCCTAATATTTCTACAGTAACTGACCCAGTTTAACATCAATGCAAGTAGATTCCAATCGGACATGATTTGTATTTTGACGTTCATTTTTATTCAACCCTGGTAGATTACTATTTCTTCAATTAATGCACATCATAGGATATAAATTTCATCCACAAGTTAGGAAATGTATAGGCATTTGTTTCACTATCAATCGCTTTCTGCTTCAGAACACATGTATTTCTCCATGTTTCTTGACTGGTCTTTAAATGAGAAAAGGGATGGACAAGGCAAGGCAAGGCACCTAAGATAGCACCGAATATAGGGAAACAGTCCTATTTGGTTGCAACCGGATTTAAAGGGCATTGCTTCTGTTGTAATCAGTTACTTCCCTGAACCCCAAGTTTAGGTTGTTTCAGAATTTTGTACCCAACATGTAAGGGAGCGGCTCAGAAGTTCACAGTCTGCAGAAGTTCAGAGAAAGCAGTTTTTGTTTCTGTTTTTTTTTTTTTTCTCTGTTCTGGGCAAGTTAACATTTTAAGGACACCTGGGAGGGGGAGAGCTTTTTTCTTTTCTTTCTTTTTTCTCCCTGCCAGCTGTTACCATGGAGTCCAGTTGGTAACTTCTTTATCTTAGAAATGTAGCCATCTCTGTGAAGCCTCAATTCGAGGCCA
The DNA here is from genome assembly GCF_048772815.1 of Callospermophilus lateralis. Lineage (NCBI taxonomy): Eukaryota > Metazoa > Chordata > Mammalia > Rodentia > Sciuridae > Callospermophilus > Callospermophilus lateralis. The sequence continues at coordinate 1,201,192 of NW_027514052.1, forward strand.
GAGGCCTTGTTCACATATTGCCAGCATTGTGACTGACTCTTTCCAAACACATTATTTTTGATTTCCATAATCGCTTTTGAAGCAAAACTAACATATCTTCATGATAAACCATAACAATTATAATAATATTAGATGTATAACTGGTTAGAATGAATGATTGTAAATCAATATAAGATTTCTTATATATTTTCAAATATCAGTTCAATCCATAATTTAAAGTGGAAACAGTTATATTATTTATTCACTGTATGGTCTATTCATGCATTATCTCTATATTCATGGACACAGTGTACACCTCTTTGTACACCCAATACCCATTTATATGTCTTCAAAATATTGCTCCCAGAAATGGTGGAAGAAATACTCGTGTCACCAGATCTACATATATATTTTATCACAGTAAAATTCTGGACACAAATGCAAAGGTCACACTTATGATTGTACCAAAGGCTAAATAGAAATTGAGCATGGTTTACAAAAATCATCCATGTCAAGGTTGCCTTATGCTCTCAAATATCAATCCTATTGGTGACTACATATTTGTTTCTTCCTAAGATTATATATTCAAACTCACCCTGTTGAAAATGTCTAATTATATCACTCACTTTATACTTTGCCTGATTTAGTAATGTCTTTATTGATATCTGCTTTCCTACATATTTTCCTCAGTTCATTATTGTGACTGTTCTCATGTGCTGACATTTATATTCACTCTCTAACAGAACCCCTATTGCTAAAGAACTTTTGTTCCAAATCCTATACTCAGTCTTCTTCCCAAACCTACCGACTATCTTCTTAATCCTACTGGCTATCCCTTTTTGACTGGATTTTCTCTTATACATTCAATCATTCAAGTAATGTTCGTGCGAGCATCAGAGGTAGAGACCACGAAGAGACTGTCTCATGCAACAGCAAAGGGTTTATTGGAGGTCAAGCATGCTGGGGCTCAGAGCTCACAGAAATAGAGCAGAGAGCCCTGAGAACAGCTTAAGCAGAGCTTATATTCTTTCCTTGGAAAGGGCAGGGACAGAAGTTTATTGATGGGTCACGGTGAGTGGGCGGTTTGCATGTAAACGGGTGAGGGAATACATTCTGCAATTTGGCAGTTGGGGACAGCACATTATGGGAACAAAATTAGCAAACAGTTCTCAATATTTCAACAGTGTTTTGTTAAGCATACAGAAAAATAGGAAGTTACAAGTACCTATTTTGTTAACCTTTCATTCCCCACTTCTTCTTCTGGCTACTTATAATTATAAAAGTGATCAAGGCTGGTGTCACATTCTATATCTGCAAGTGGGTTATTACCATAAGTTTAACTTGTCCAATTTGAGCTTGGAGAAAAAAAATTACACGTTTGAGCAAACAGGGTTTTATACTTTGCAGTAATATGAGGATTATTATTGGACCGGCCATGGTTGATAAAAACGTAGTTAACCAGAAGGAATGTATGGATCAGAATCAAACCACCCTTTTTGGGCCTCTCTCAGTGACGCTCTTCAAGGTGTCTTTTTAATTTACTCATAGATTTTTTTTACAACTCCAGTATGGTCGGCATAAAAACAATATTCTTCCCTCAATGCAGCACAAAGGCCCCCTTCTCTCATGAATGGGCGGTCCAACCCTCGACTGTTCTGTAAAACAACTTCAGACAGAGAGGATAAATATTCCTGCAAAGCTGTGATGGAGGTTTCTACTATCTTTAAGTTTTGTTCTATTGCTGCTTCTAATTGGGTCATTTGTTGTGTCCCATGGACTAGGGCAGGGGTTTCTGTGCCCACCCCTGCAGCAACTCCTATTCCTAATAGGATGGCTAAAGTTAGGGATATATGTTCCCAGCGGAACCGTGTTGTATGCCCGCCTGTTTGAACTTCAAATGAACCTGCATCATTATAGAGTACTCTGGGAAACATCTGCACCATTACACAATTAATCACATCTGTTGACCATTTCATGAAAACATAAACAATGTTTAAGTATATAGAATTATACTGTTGTAGGGACAGACAAGGCAAGGCACCTAAGATAGCACCGAAAACAGGAAAACAGTGCTATTTGGTTGCAACCGGATTCAGAGTGCATTGCTTCTGTTGTAATCAATTAACGCCCTGAACCCCAAGTTTAGGTAGTTTCAGAATTTTGTACCCAACATGAAAGAAAAGGGGCTCAGAAGTTCACAGTCTGCAGAACTTCACAAAAAGATTTTTTTCTGTTATTTCCTCTGTTCTGGGCAAGTTAACTTTTCAAGGACACCTGGGAGGGGGAGAGCTTTTTCTTCCTTTTCTTTTATCCTCCTTCAGCTGTTACCATGAAGCCCAGTTGGTATTTTTTATTTTAGAAATGTAGCCATCTCTGTGAAGCCCCAGCTCAAGGTCAGAGGCCTTGTTCACATATTGTGTGAAAAACAATTAAGGGGTTGTCTAGCTTAGAAGTGCTGATTTTTCCAAGCAGTGGCCAAGTATAACAGGGCAACAGAAAAAGAGGAAGTTTATCTACACTGAACTCTTTTATAGGGACTCTTTTGCTGAAAGTTCTAAAGTCATCCATGGTGAAGACTTCTGGAGAAGTTCAGTTAAGATTTTTCTGTGGGCCTGGTATAGAGGGGAAAGACGGGGAAGGCGAGGAATGAGAGCAGCTCCGGGGATCTGAGAATGAGAAAGGAGAGATGTAAAAGCATAATGGGAAAGGGGTTTGGCATTTTCCTAGCAACAAAATCTTGAGCAGTAGAACAGGTAGAGCAGAGGGGAAGACGGGAGTGAGTATCCCAGAAAGCCTGTGAGGGATTTTACATTCTTAGTAACCTGTTTTCAGTGATGACAAAGCAACTTTAAAGGCCATTTATATTACATCTTGGATAGGGGTCTGAGGGCTCTTCTCAGCTGGTTTGAGCTTTGGGTTAGCTGGTAAGAGGACCTGGGGAGACTGGGTGTAGGCACTGACAGGAGAAGAGAGGAGTGAGTGTTTAGAGGGGTACCTCAGTACCTGCTACCTCAGCAAGGGGGCAATGGTCTGAGAACTGGCGGAGGTTTGGGTTTTTGATCTAGTAACTGGAGGAGAGAAATCAGGTTGCTGAGGTGGGACTGACAGTAGAGAGTCTGGAGCAGAAGCCTGAGGGTGAGGATGTATTGGAGATGCATAATTCAGGAAGTGAGCGAAGGAGGTAAAAGGCCTCCACATAGGGGAATTTCCTTTCACCCTCTTGAGCACTTGCAGAAGTTAAAAAGGTAACACAGAATTTGAGGATCTAGAGACTCCTTTGGGGGCCATCAGTTTTGGTTGTCTAATTGGTAATATGGCCAATGCTGTGTACTGAATTTGATGAGGATTTTGCGTTCCACCAGGCAGTCCCTGTATGCTCAAATCCCCATGACTTACAGAAGAAGTTGGCTTTCCCCCCACACAACCATGGCTGTTTGTGGCTTTGTTAGTCTGCTGGGCAAACATACTAATCTAGTTTAGCCAACCTGCATCTGGCTCACGTGTCCCTAAATCCCTAATGTTTGTTTCCATTATCTATGGTACGGAAGGAATTTAATTGAATTTTAGTGGGATCTTCATCAGCGATATCCTAATAGGAAAGACTTACAGCCAGCTGACCAATGTCTGGGTGGAGAGCTAGCCACCAGGTCTCTAAGGGAGCTGTATACGAGTTAGAGAATACTTCTTGTCTAGTAGGATTTGTGATAAGCCATCGCTGCTGAACGGGCTGATGAGCGTTAGGTGTACTGGTGGCCAAGGGGAGAGTCTATAGCCTTATCCACATAGCGAATATGCAATTTGAAATGGTTACCAGTCTTTCCCAGTTTCCAGCCAGAGTCTGGACAGGGCGCAGGCTTGAGATGAGAGGCATGGACCCAGGAAGTGTTTCCGTCTACTTTTACCGCTGTAGGTGTTATAAGTAGCACCTGGTATGGTCCTTTAATGTAGGGTTCCAGGGATGACACCTGATGTTGTCTTATGTAGATGAAGTCCCTTACTTGATATCAATGTTTAGTCCCCTTGTCCCCAGGTTGCAAGGCAGTTGTCAGCTGTTTTCACCGGTATCATTGAGTTCTTTCAAGAGATTTAAGTCTGTCAAGCAAGGGGGTGTGGAAGGCATCTTTAGGTCTTAGAGTTGGGGTTACGTGCCTTACTGGAGGAGGTGCACCATAGAGAAATTCATAGGGGGGGAGTTTACACAAAGAAACAGAGGGATTATTTCTTGCATGAAACAGTGGATAAGGCAGAAGCATAGTCTAATATTTTATGCCGGTCTCTAAGCTTAATTTCGTTAAGGTCTCTTTAATGGTTCAATTTATTTTTTTTTCTGTCCTGAGCTCTGGGGTCTAGAAGCACAATGTAACTTCCAATTAATCCCCTGGGTCCTGGCTAAGCCCTGACTTACCCGGGCCATGAACACCGTTCAATTATCAGACCCTATTACCTTAGGCAGGCCTTGTCTTGAAAAAATATCTTAATATCTTTCAGGATCTTCTTGACCACCGTTTGAGCCGGTTTTTGTTGTTGTTGTTGTTGTTGTTGTTTTTGTTTGTTTTTTTTTTTTGTGAGAAAGGATTCAATCCATCCTGAAAATTTATCTACAAAGACTAGGAGATATTTAAGTCTATACCTTGCTGGCTTAATTTCAGTAAAGTCCACTTCCCAGAATTGTCCTGGTCTGGTTCATCGTAGGTGCTTTCCTGCAGGAAGCTTGGAAGTGTAAGCATTAACCAATTGACAGAACCGACAGGCTTTTGTTACCCGTTCAGTTAATTTTTTTTCACTGTGAGTAAGTTAGTCGAAATCTCTGTTCCTGATCTTTCAGGAAAGCCTGCAGTTTCTTTGAACCAAGGTGAGTAAGTTGATGTACATTTTTAACATAGTGTAGGGCTTTCTGAAATTGCAGGCTGGGCTCAGTGAAGTTGAGGAGTTCAGTGTCAGTGTTCTTAAATGTTATCAAAAGCTTGCTGGTGCTCAAGGGTCCATTGGAATTGGGCATCCTTATTTAACAACGGGTATAAAGGAGCAGCTAAGAACACAAACCCAGGTATCCATAACCTGAAAAGGCAGCAGTCCCAAGAAACTCTCTGTGTTGTCTTCTGTTAGATGGAGGTGGTATCTGTACAATGGTTTGTTTTCTGGGCTCAGTGAGCCATCATTTCCACCCCTAAGGGAATAACCCAGGAAGATTACTTCTTGCTGGCAAATTTGGGCCTTTTTGGCAGAAGCTCTATACCCGAGTTGAGCAAGCTCGGATAATAGTGCTTGGGTCCCAGACTCACAGTTTTCCTTGTTGTTAGCTGCCAGTAGCAGGACATCCACATATTGAAGCAGGGTGACTTTGGGGTGCGTAATTCTGAAGTTGTTGAGATCTCTGTGGAGGGCTTTATCAAAGAGACTGGGGGAGGTTTTGAACACCTGTGGGAGTCTAGTCCAAGTTAGTTGACCAGAAGTTCCGTTATCTGGGTCTACCCACTTGAAAGCAAACAGCAACTGACTATCTTTATGCAGAGGCAAGCAAAAGAAGCATCTTTTAAGTACAGAACAGTATACCATTTACACTCAGCAACAGCAAAGTTTTTATTGGGGTTCCAGCATGCTGGGGCTCAGAGCTCACTTGACTAGAGCAGAGAGCCCTGAGAACAACTTAAACAGAGCTTATATAATTTTTTGGAGAGGGCAGGGCGGGAAATTAATTGATGGGTCAGGGCAAGTGGGCAGTTTTTGTGCAACCGGGTGAGGGAGTACATTCTGCAGTTTGGCAGTTGGGGACAGCACATTTTGGGAACAAAATTAGCAAACAGTTCTCAAGATTTCAACAGTGTTTTGTTAAGCATAAAGAAAAACAGGAAGTGAGAAATACCTATTTTATTAACCTTTCACCAAAGCAAAATGAAAAGTGAGCATGGATTACTAAAAACAACCATGTCCTGGTTGCCTAATGCTCTCAAATGTCAATCCTATTGGTGACTACATATTTCTTTCTTCCTAAAATTATATATTCCACCTCATCCATATTGAAAATGCCTAATCCTATCACTCACATTATACTTTGTCTGATTTCCTAATGTCTCTATTAATATCTGCTTTCCTACATATTTTCCCCAGTTCATCATTGTGACTGACTCTTTATATGTGCTCATATTTACTTTCACTCTCTACCCGAAACCCTATTGCTAATGAACCTTTTGTCCAAATCCTATTCTCACTCTTTTTTCTAAACCTACTGACCATCTTCCTATTCCTACCGACTATTCCTTTTTGACTGGATGTTCTCTTGAACATTCAATCATCCAAGGTACAAGGTCCTATGCCATTGCATATTTATTTATGTGAGACATCTGTGCAGAACATAATTCAAAGCTAAGTATACCACTAAAGGGCCCAATGTCCTTCTGGCTTCAAATCGTACCTAGAATTTTGGTTTCGTACTTATATTTCACCTATATATTCTTGTGAATATCGCAGGTACCCAATACCATTATTTGTCCCGCAGAATGATTCCTAACCCAAATAGAATATGTTATTTACCCTAACCATACACTGTTCCTCAATCTAACTTTACAGAAGAGCAGGGACAGAGTTGGTCTTACAATACAGGAATGTACGGGATCTTCCACCTGCTGAGAACTTCAAAGGTTGATGCAGAAATGATCCCTGGAGAAAATTTAGACAGCTATGAAGGACCTGAGAGAGCAAAAGTCATCTTACAAGGCAAACAACCTAGTCAGGATGAAGGGATGTATCTGAATCAGCCTCTCTCCTCTTGAAATAAAGAAGATGGACCAAACCAACCCTGTGTGGAGAGCTTCTCCTGGGTGCCTATGGTTGATATACAATTCTAACTTCTGAAAGCGTCACAGGAAGTAGTGGCAGCCTCCATCTCAAGGGACCCTTGAATGCAACTGTTAGGACAAAGTGGTTGCCAAGGCAGTGACCTCATTCCGTTCTTGAAGGAATTGACCTACCTCACTTCTTTGGTGATGGAACTCTCTGAAATTGGGATCCATGAAGCCAGGCACAAAGAGCCAGTACCCGTCCCATTCCCAGTAGGCTCACTTGTTTGGATTTAACAAGGACAGAGTCTGTCTCTCTTGGTACCTAAATATTTGAGGATGGCCAAATTCAAGTAGACCTCTGAAAATGGGCCTTTCCTGAGACAGCAGGTGGTGGTCAGCACAGGCTCCTGACAACTTCACAGAGTTGGACAAGGAGAACAGATCTGAGACAGGACAGGCCATTTTGGCGAAACATAGTATGGCCCACCAGTCAGAGGACACTTTGGATAGTCACAGACTTACTTTGGGGAAGGAAGTGACTTTTTGAGTGTGGTTGTGAGTTTGTGGTTTTGTCTCATGTTCTGAGAATAGGTAGGAAAGGCTGTTTGTTTGGTTTGGAGTGGACTGTTTCTAGAAAGTCCTTTGACAAGGTGAGTGTTTCTAGGTCTGTGTATCCCAGTGTGTCTGTGGTTGTAGACATTAGAAAAGAGCATGCATCCATAGATGTGTCCTGTCTAGTAGAAAGCTTTCCAGCATTCATTCTTCCCAATTTATGAATGGACTGTGGCTCGCCTTATAGAAAGGCAACACCTACAACCTTCTTAGTTTCCTGTTTTCTTCCTGAATTTTGGCCACTCTCCAGAATAGGCTCATATTTTTGTGTCAAAGATATGTACCACCTCCAAGCTCTGTGACATGGCCATGTACTGGTTAGCTGAAGGGAATGGCGAGCATCTCAGAAAACTCAGATATCAGTGTGACCAGGAAAGTCTCAGTGGAGAAACCATGCTTTGGGCCTTTTGCTAACCTATTGTTCTGTTGTCCTGAATGTCAGGATGGTCTTTGCCTCAGGCCACCCTTTGTAAAGCCTGAAGAAAACAGTTTTAAAATGGAAATAAATGGGCATCACCTGTGGCTCTTTGCTTAATTACTTTGGAAATGGATGTGTCTGAATCAGCCTCTTGGCCCTTTGTGAAGCTATGGCTTAGATTCTCAGTGCCTGATGGATCTAAAGAAAGATCCAATGTGTGCATCCAAAACCAAAATGGCAAAAATATCAGTCATTGTGGATGAAGTCTCTCACCTTCCTCTGTTATTTTCCTGATGTCCATCAAGTGAGAATAGTGATCTTTTGTGTCAAATGAGTTCTTACAAGCCCTGCAGAGGTGCTTCAGTTTTCTCATGACTCCAAATCACATAAGGAATCTATACCTGCCAGTCAGTAGGCATCAAATTGGAGAACCAGAGTAGTATTAATGGCAGACCTATGTGATCAATTCTGGTTCACTGGAAGGGTGTCCAGGCTACCCTGAGGTTAGGCAAATGAGGGGCAAGGGAGCTTATTTTGGACACTCTCTTGGACTGCGCCATTCATGGAAACCTCCAGGAAGACGTTATGATGAGTGTATATATGGAAAAAGATGAGGGCCTTGGGGGAGTGTTTTGGTTTTAATTGTGGTCATTTGTGTGGCGGTTGGAAGAGATGACTGGGTCCATCTGGGCTTGAACTCTTGTGTGATTCTGCTCAGAGACTAAGTTCTGTAACTGACCTCAGAGAAGTAATTGCTTTGGAAAGGGATGTGTCTTAATCAGCCTCTTGACCCTGTGTGAAGCTGTGGCTTAGAATATCAGCACCAAATGGATCTAAAAAAGATCCCATGCATGCATCCAAAACCAAAATGGCAAAAAGAGCAGTCATTGTGGATGAAGTCTCTGGCCTTCCTTTGTAAAGTTCAGAAAGAATAAAAGAAATTGAAATTGAAACGTAAAGAACCAGGTTTTGTAAAGTTTACAAGCTGCACTGAGAACCTGAAATTCCTGAGTCAGTAAAGACAATTCTTTGATGTGTCCATTAGATGTGAGTTGAAATCTTCCCAGACCACCTTGTTACTTAACAACCCCTTCCCAGAAACCGTGCAACTCAGCACATATACATCTCAGGGCTTCAACCAATCAGTTTAAATGTCTACCCCTTCACAGGGCTGACCAATCACCCCCTGCCCGACCTGTTCCCGCCAATGAATGTGCTAATCATGTTTTGGAGTTGTTATTTGATTTTCCCAGGGTACATGATAATTTGCTAAAGGAGGCTATGATGTATGTAAAGTCCCTGCCCTCTCTAAAGAATGTATATAAACTCTGCTCAAATTGTTCTCGGGGCTCTTTGTTTTTTTCTTTTCTGATGTGAGCTCTGAGCTCCAGCATGCTGGACCCCCAATAAACCCTTTTCTGTTGCATGAGAAAGTCTCTTGGTGGTTTTTTTCTCCGACCTTCGCCCCACCTTTTCATCTGGAGGCCCCAGGTGAGATATTCGGCAGCAGCGGATGAAACACGCCAACTGACTTCTCTTAGGGTAAGTAAGGCGCCTGTTTCTTGTTTTGGGTTTCAGTTTAGGGCATGGCAAAGTTGCTGTGGGTGAGGGCATTAGGTCTCTCCTATGTTGGCTGACAGAAGTGTCACAGAGCCAAAGGTCACGTCCCTGGGGGCACTCCAGAGGACTAGAAAAATCAAGGAATAGTAGTTTCCTCAACTGGGTTATATTTTGCTTCAGGATTCGTTTTTCCAGCCCAAAAGGTTTTGCCAGCTACTCAGTTTTGTTCATTGTCCTGAACTCAGCTTGAGTTTACTGTCTGTCTTTATTGTCTAACCCATCAGGTTTTGCCAGTTACTCAGTTCTAATCGTTGTCTTGGACTCATGGTAAATGTTTACTGTTGTCATTGTGTGTGTCGAGTTTGTGTCTTCACTGTCCCTGTTTGAGTAACTTCCATTATGGGACAAAGCACTTCCATGCCTCTGTCTCTGACCCTTGATCATTGGACTGATGTCCGCTCAAGGGCCCAGAATCTTTCTTTTTCAGTAAAACGCCAGAGCTGGCAGACTCTCTGTGCTTCAGAATGGCCCATCCTGGGATTCGGATGGCCACCAGAAGGATCCTTCCACTTCCCTCTAATCCGAAAAGTCAGAGATATTGTCTTTTAGCTGGGGCCACGTGGCAACCCAGATCAACAGACATATACTCCTTCCCTCATGATTATATCATTCAAACCTTCCACAACTCCCGCTCTCCCCACCATTCTCCCTGAGTCACAAGACTAGATACTCTTCCCCCTCCTCATTCTCTACCCTCGCTCCCCAACCCCCAACACATTCCAGATGATCCTCCCGCCGCTGACTCAGCCTCTCAGCTGCTAGAGGCAATTGGGCCAGACTGAAGCCCTCCAGGGGACTTCCTTGCAGCAGCAGCAGCCCCTCCTCCTCTGGAGGAAGCTGGGCCACCTAAAGGAACCCGGCGGTGATGGATAATAGAAAACTCAGAATCCCCTGTGATGCTCCCTCTCCGTCCCTATGGGCCAATGAACCGACCCAACTGGGAACCCAACAACTTTAAAGGTAGGTAGCATCTGTCCACTTATCGCCAGGCTCTAATAGCGGGTATAGCGGGTCTCCGAGCGACCGCCAGAGGGCCGACTAATTTGGCCAATGTAAGAGAGATTATCCAAGGGCCTAATGAGTCTCCCTGTATGTCTCAGGAGAGAATTATGGAAGCATAAAGGAAATATACTTCTTTTGATCCTCAGGCAGAGGACCAAAAGGCATCTGTTGCAATGGCCTTTATCGAGCAGGCTGCCCTAGATATTAAGAGAAAGTTACAATGTCTAGATGGATTACAAGATATGATGTTAAGAGATTTAGTCAGAGAATCTGAGAAAGTATATTATAAGAGAGAAATTGAAGAGGAGAAGGAACAGAGGAGAGAGAAGGAAAGGGAACAAAAGAAGGATGAAAGGAGCAAAAGGCAGACTAAAGCATTGGCTAAGGTTTTGTTCACAGCAACAAATACTCCAGAAGGTTAAATGCAGGGAAACAGAAAGGGATACCTGGGCCCACGCCAAAGGCTGCCCCTGGCATCAGATCAATGTGCCTACTGAAAAGAAAAAGGACACTGAGCCAAAGAGTGGCCCAAAAAGGAGCAGCCACACAAGCCCGCCATGCTGACTCTAGAAGAGAACTAAGAAAGTCGGGGCTTGGATCCCCTCCCCGATCTCAGGGTAACATTTGAAGTGGAGGGGATTCCAGTGAACTTTGAAATGGATACAGGAGCAGGATACTCAGCCCTTAAGACCCCACTGGGCCCCCTATAAATAAATAAATGGTCCCTAGTTCAAGGGGCTAATGGCAGTAGATATCGGGCTTGGACAAATAAGAGGATTATGGACCTAGTAAATGAAAAAGTCCACACTCTTTCCTAGTAATCCCAGAATGCCCAGCCCCAATGATGAGCAGGGATCTGCTTACCAAACTCTGGTCTAGAATAACCTTTATCCCTGATGGTCCCCAAGTGGAGTTTCTAAAGCCTTCAGTAAAAGCTCCCATAGTCACGGCTTTGACTATGTCCATAGAAGGTGAACATCACTCTTCGCGTCCCCTAGGACTGATCAACAAAGCAAACTCGCACAGAAATGGATAAAAGATTATCCTAATGCCTGGGCAGAAACTGCTGGGTTAGGTCTAGCCCTTAAACAACCTCCAATAGTAGTATAATTAAAAGCCTCTGCCTCTCCAATCAGTGTTAAACAATATCCTCTAAGCAAAGAAGCTAAGGATGGGATAAGGCCCCATATTCAGAAATACCTGACTCTTGGGGTCTTAAGGCTCTGTCAATCAGCCTGGAATACCCCGCTGCTACCAGTTAGAAAACTAGGAACTGGGGACTACAGTCCTGTTCAAGACCTAAGAGAGATCAACAACAGAGTGAAGGACATTCACCCCACAGTACCCAACCCATATAATTTGCTTAGCACTCTGAATCCAGAGCGAGAATGGTACACTGTGCTGGACTTAAAAGATGCTTACTTCTGCTTGCCCCTACATAAGGACAGTCAGTTGCTGTTTGCTTTCAAGTGGATAAACCCAAAAACTGAAACATCTGGCCAATTAACCGGGACTAGATTCCCACAGGAGTTCAAAATCTCCCTCACTCTCTTTGATGAAGCCCTCCACAGGGACTTCAACGACTTCAGAACTTCCCACCCTGAAGTCACCCCACTCCAATATGTGGATGATCTGCTACTGGCAGCCGACACCAAGGAGAACTCTGAGTCTGGGACCCAAGCACTATTATTCGAGCTTGTTCGGCTTGGATATAGGGCTTCTGCCAAAAGGCCCACTTTTGTCAGCAAGAAGTAATCTTCCTGGGTTATTCTCTTACGGGTGGCAAACGATGGCTCACTGAGCCCAGAAAACAAACCGTTGTGCAGATACCTCCCCCTTCTAATAAGAGACATCTCAGAGAGTTTTTTGGGACTGCCAGCTTTTGCAGGTTATGGATTCCTGTGTTCGCATCTCTGGCTGCACCTTTATACAGGCTGATAAAGGGGGATGCCCACTTCCAATGTACCCCTGAGCACAAACAAGCTATTGATAATGTCAAAAAAAGGTGCTTCACTCTGCTTCAGCCTTAGCACTACCAGATGTAGATAAACCCTTCAATCTCTACATAGAAGAAAAGAAAGGAATAGCACAGGGAATGCTCACTCAGACATTGGGACCTTGGAAATTGCCAGTAGCATTCTTATAAAAAAAACTGGACCCAGTGGCTAGCGTGTGGCCCCTTTGCTTAAGAGCTATAGCAGTGGCAGTCCTTCTAATAAAAGATGCTCATGAATGAACGTTGGGACAGAAGCTCACCATTATAGTCCCCCATGCCCTGGAGAGCATCATCTGCCAGCCTCCAGAGAGGTGGCTATCAAACTCCAGAATTAAGCACTACCAGAGCCTCTTGCTTGACAAAGACAGTATAATGCTGGGACCCCCTGCTCCACTCAACCCAGCTACACTGCTGCCAGAAGTATCATCAGGACCCGTCGCTCATGAGTGTCAACACATACTGGCAGAGAAAACCAGTATACGACAAGACTTGAAGGATCAGCCACTGCCTCGCCCTGAAGTCGTATGGTTTACGGACGGCAGCAGCTTCCTCCAAGACGGTAAGCAGCGGGCTGCACGAGCAGTACTTAGCAAAACTAATGTCATCTGGTCCTCTGGTCTCCCAGAAGGGACATCAGTCCAAAAAGCAGAACTGATTGCTCTTATGAAAGCATTGGAACTAGCAAAAAGCAAAAGGGCCACCATATACACTGACAGCCGCTATGCATTTGCCACTGCTCATGTGCACAGGGCTATTTACCAGCAAAGAGAATATTAACCTCTTCCAGGAAAGAAATAAAGAATGAAGATGAGATCCTACACCTTCTCTCATCAGTGCAGGGCCCTAAAGAACTAGCTATAGGGCACTGTCCAGGGCACCAGAAGGGAAACGACCCCGTGGTGGTTGGAAACAGAAGGGCAGATGAGGAAGCTTAATTGGCAGCCCTAAACGAAGTGACTCTGTTAACTTTTTCCACATGGGGGGGAACAAAAATCAGGAGACTTGGCAGCTCCGGAACCTTCAGGCAACTTATCATCTGAGGAGACAGATACAGAACTCTGGGACCCTACAGAGCCAAGTTTACAATTTCAAAAAGCCCACCTTTATGTCAAAGACTTACACTAGCTCACCCACTTAGACACAAAGAAGTTGTAGGCACTCTTAAAGGACCGAAGAAAGGACTTATTATTGACTGACTCACAGAGGAAAGAAATAGCTGAGCAGGTGACTAGAGCTTGTCAAGTCTGTCAATTAGTTAATACCCATCCAAGCTTCCTGCAGGGAAGCACTTATGAGGAACCAGACCAGGACAATTCTGGGAAGTTGACTTTACTAAAATTAAGCCAGCAAGTTATGGACTTAAATATCTCCTAGTCTTTGTAGATACTTTTTCAGGATGGGTCGAAGCCTTCCCCATGAAGAAAAAATGGCTCACATGGTGGTCAAAAAGATCCTAGAAGACATTTTTCCAAGGTTCGGCCTGCCTAAGGTAATAGGGTCCGACAATGGACCGGCATTTGTAGCCCAAGTAAGTCAGGGATTTGCCAGGACCCTGGGGATTAATTGGGAGTTACATTGTGCTTATAGACCCCAGAGCTCAGGACAGGTAGAAAGGATGAATAGAACCATCAAAGAGACCTTAACGAAATTAAGCCTGGAGACCGGCATAAAATATTGGACTATGCTCCTACCTTATGCACTGTTTCCTGCAAGAAATAACCTCTATGCCTCTTTGTGTAACCTCACCAATTATAAAATTCCCTATGGTGCCCCTCCTCCAGTAAGGGACCTAACCCCAACTCTGAGACTTAATGATTCCTTTCACACACCCTTGCTTGACAGACTTAAAGCCCTTGAACAAACACAGCACCCAGCGATACCTGTGGAAATAGTTGGCCACTGCTTATCAGCCTGGAGACAAGGAAACTCCACATTGTTATCAAGTGGGAGACTTAGTCTACTTGAGACGGCATCAGGTGTCATCCCTGGAACCCTGCTGGAAAGGACCATACCAGGTGCTTCTTATAACACCTACAGTGGTGAAATTGGATGGGATCACTTCCTGGATACATGCCTCACATCTCAAGCCTGTGCCCTGTACAGATTCCGGCTGGAAACTGAAACTGACTGGTAACCCTCTCAAGTTGCGTGTCTGTCATGTGGATAGGGCTATGGATTCTTCCCCTGGCCACCAGCATTCCTAATCCCCATCAGCCTGTTCAGCAACAATGGCAAGTTATAAATCCTACTGGGCAAGTAGTGTGGTCTATTTCACATACAGCCACCTTATGGACTAGGTGGCCATCTCTCCACCGAGACATTTGTCAGCTTGCCATAGGCCTCTCTGACTGGGATCTCCCTGACATAGAGGACCCCACACATCCCACTCAAACAAAAACCAGGGCAACATAGACCACCTTACCCCATGAATTATGGATGTCATCTCCCCAACTCAGGTGTAAACTAGCCAGTCTTGATTTTTATGTGTGCCCAGCTGATTTCCGAAGTTGCAAACAGGCCCAAACGTGTGGAGGACCCATTGACTTTTATTGTAGATCTTGGGAATGTGAACAAACGGGAGTGCATTGTGGAACCCAAACTTTCCAGACAGTATGATTCAGGTAGGAACAAATGACACCTGGATTGATCCCAAGAAATGTGCCGCTAGCCAAGCGGTGTCAAAAACTCGCTGTGGAAAGAATAGTCTATGTTACCCCCTCAAATAACTTTCACTTCCAAAGGAAGGGGCTACCTCAGAACAACATGGCTTGTGGGAAATACCTGGGGAATGCGATTTTATATTTATGGCCCTGGTTATGACTTTGGTCTCTGGTTCACCATTCAGCTTAAAAAGGAAGAAAAGCCAACAGCAATAGGGCCCAATCCCCTCAAGCCAGGAATTAAGCCTCCTAAACCTCCCATGCCTAGATCTACCAGAACCCCTCTACCATCTCATACTTCCTGGTTTCGGTCTTTGCCTACTTTCCCAGTCCAGAATACAGCTGACTCCTCCCCCTGGGAACTAATTAAAGGAACCATTATGGTACTGAACTGCACACAATCAGAACTCCTTGCATTTCAGCCCAGGTATTAGATAGCTCTGTAAATTATTGTGTAATGGTGCAGATACTCCCCAGGGTGCTCTATGATGATGCAGAATAATTTGAAGGTCTACTAGGGGGACAAACAACCTGATTTCACCGGGAGCCAGTGTCTCTTACTCTAGCCATCCTACTGGGGATAGGAGTTGCTGCAGGAGTGGGTACGGGAACAGCTCCTATGATCCGTGGGTCACAACAAATGGCCCGATTAGAAACAGCAATAGATCAAGACTTGAAAACGATAGAGACCTCCATCACAGTTTTGCAGGAATCCTTAACCTCTCTCTCTGAAGTTGTTTTACAGAAAAGGCAAGGATTAGACCTCCTCTTCATGAGGGAGGGGAGCATCTGTGCTGCACTGAGAGAAGAATGTTGTTTTTATTGCTGACCATAGTGGAGTTTTAAAGAATCCATGAGTAAATTGAGAAAATGCCTTGAAGAGCACCAGAGAGAAAGGGAAATTCAACAAGGGTGTTTTGAGTCATGGTTTATCCAGTCCCCTTGGTTAACTAAACTTTTATCAGACTTAGCTGGACCCCTGATCATCCTTATGGTGTTACTAACTGTGGGACCTTGTTTGCTAAACCGCATAGTTTCCTTTCTCCAGGTTCAGATCGGGCAGGAAAAAACTCATGGTAATCAGATAAAAATACTATCCACTGTCAGAAATAGAATCTGAGAACCCGCAATATTTATGATTCATTACTTTTAAGATTAAAAGTAGTCAGAAAAAGGAGTGGATAATGAAAGAATAAAAGAAATTTAAATTGAAACGTAAAGAACCAGGTTTTGTAAAGTTTCCAAGCTGCACTCAGAACCTGAAATTCCTGTGGCAGTTAAGACAATTCCCAGAACTGCCTATTAGATGTGTGTTGAAATCTTCCCTGACCACCTAGTAGCTAAACAACCCCTTCCCAGAAACCCTGCAGCTCACCACGAATACATCTCAGGGCTTCAACCAACCAGTTTAAATGTATACCCCTTCTCAGGGCTAACCAATCACCCCCTGCCCGACCTGTTCCCGCCAATGGATGTGCTAATCTTGTTTTAGAGTTGCTATTTGATTTTCCTGCGGCATATGATGATTTCCTAAAGGAGGCTATTATGTATGTAAAGTCCCTGCACTCTCTAAAGAATGTATATAAACTCTGCTCAAGTTGTTCTCGGGGCTCTTTTTTCTTTCCTCCTCTGGAGTGAGCTCTGAGCCCCAGAAGCTGGACCCCCAATAAACCATTTCTTTTGGCATGAGACAGTTTCTTGTTGGTCTTTTCCTCCAACGTTCAATGACCTTTTCAGTTCCTGACTACCTTCAAGTGAGAATAGCAATCCTTTGAGTCAAATGAGTTCTTCAAAGACCTGAAGAGGCTAGCCCATAGGTGCTTGGGTTTTCTCATGACTCCAAATCACATTAAGAATATATACCTGACAGTCAGTAGGCCTCAAATTGGAGAAGAAGAGCAGTATTAGCAGCAGGGCTATTTGATCATTCCTGCTTCAAAGGATGGGGTCCAGGCCACCCAATGCCCTTATGGACTTCAAATCTTACCTAGATTTCTGTTTTCATAATTATATTTCACCTGCATATTCATGTAAATATCACAGGTTTCCAATACCATTATTTATTCTGCAAAATGATTCCTAATCGAAATCGAACCTGTTATTAACCTTAACCATACACTCTTCCCTCAATCTAACTTTACAGAAGAACACGGAAATTGTTGATCTTACATTACAGGAATGTAGGCGATCTTCCACCTGCTGAGAACCTCAAAGTTCCATGCAGAAATCATCCCTGAAGAAGATGTAGGCACCTATGAAGCATGTGAGAGAGCAAAAGTCAACTTCCATGTCAAACAACCTGGTCAGGATGAAGGAATGTGACTGAATCAGCCTCTCTCTTCTTAATGTAGATTAAATGGACCAAACCAGGCCTGTGTGGAGAGCTGGTCCCGGGTGCCTGTGGTTGATATACCATTCTAACTTGTGTAAGTGTCACAGGAAGTAGGGGCAGACTCCATCCCATGGGACCCTTGGAAGCAACTGTTAGTACAAAGTGGTTGCCAAGGCAGTGACCTCATTCATTTCCTGAAGGAAGTCACCTACCACACTTCCTTGGTGATTGACTGCCAGGCACCCAGAGAAGTCCCAGTCCCAGTCCCAGTGGTCTCAATTGTTTGGATTTATCAAGGACAGAGTCAGTCTTTCTTGGTACGTACTTACGTGATGATGGCCAAATGCCAGGAGAGGTCTGAATAGAAGCCTTTTCTGAGAAAGCAGGTAGTTGCTCAACCATGGCTCCTGACAACTTCAAAGAGTTGGCAAAGAAGACCAGATCTGAGACAGAACAGGCCATTTCGGGGAACATAGTATGGCCCACCAGTCAGAGGACACTGAGGATAGTCACAGACATACTTGGGGGAAGGAGGTGCTGTTGTGGGTGTCCCTATGAGTTTGTTGTTTAGTCTCATGTTCTGAGAATAAGTCGGTTTGTTTGTTTGGAGTGGAATGTTTCTAGAAATTTATTTGACAACATGAGTGTTTCTATGTCTGTGTATCCCACTGTATACATGGTTATAGACATTTGAAAAGAGAATGCATCAATGGTTGTGTCCTGTCTGGTAGAAAGCTTCCCAGCATTCATCCTGCCCAATATAAGAATGGAGAGTGGCTTGCCTTATGGATGGGTAACACCTACTACCTTCCTAAGTTCCTCTCTTCTTCTTGAATACGGGCCACTCTCCAGAATAGCCTCATGGTTTTGTTTCCAAGATATGCACCACCTCCAAGCTCTCTGACATGGGCATGTACTTAATAGTTGAAGGGAATGGGAGCATCTCAAAAACTCAGAATTCTGTGTGACCAGTAATGTCTCAGTGGAGAAACACTGCTTTGGGCTTTTTGCCTACCTATTGTTCTGTTGTCCTGAATGTCAGGAAGGTCTTTGCCTCAGGCCACCCCTTTGTGAAGCCTGAAGAAAACAGTTTACAAATGGAAATGAATGGGCATCACCTGTGGCTCTTTGCTTAATTGCTTTGGAAAGGGATGTGGCTGAATCAGCCTCTTGGCCCTTTGTGAGGCAGTGGCTTAGATTGTCAGCATCTGATGCATCTAAAGAAAGTTTCCAAGTGTGCATTCATAACCAAAATGGCCAAAAGAGAAGTCTTTGTGGATGAAGTGTCTCGCCATCTTTTGTAACCTTCCTGACCTCCATCAAGTGAAAATAGGGATCCTTTGGGTCAAATGAGTTCTTCAAAGCCCTCCAGAGGCTAGCTGATAGGTGCTTGAGTTTTCTCATGACACAAATTCTTATGAAAAATCTATACCAGACAGTCAGTAGGCCTCAAATTGGAGAAGCGGAGCAGTTATAGAGCAGGACTAATTGATCACTCTATGTTCACAGGAAGGGTGTCCAGGCCACCCTGACTTTAGGCAAATGAGGCGCAAGTGTGCTTATTTTGAACAGTGTCTTGGGCTGCGGCCCTCATGGAAACCTCCAGCCAGAGGTTATGATGAGTGTATATGTGGAAGAAGATGAGGGCCATGTGGGAGTGTTTTGGTTTTAATTGTGGTCAGCTGTGTGGTGGTTGGTAAAGATGCCTGGGTCCACCTGAGCTTGAACTATGGTGTGATTTCCCATAGAGACTGAGTAATGGAACTGGCCTCAGAGAAGTATTGCCATGAATTGTGTTGGGATTTTAGGTGGCCATGCATGAGATTCACCCTTGAAAACTGAGATATAGAAAAGGGTGGCTTTCCAAAGAGCACTGTCAAACTCAGCCTGGATATCACATGATTTTATTCTGAAAGATTGGCAGCCATAGTTGTGAGTCAAAACATACATGGACCTTACATTGGAGACCTCAATGGGCCTGGCTTCATGTGTCCTTTTGGCCACTCTTTGGGAAGCCTTGCCTCTGAGAGTTCACGAGAGCTTTCCTTGAAATGTGCTTCCTCAAAATTTAATGGTTCCTGAATGAATTTAAACCCACAGTTTCTCCAAATTCATCCTTGAAAAATGGCTAGATAAATACCATGAAATTTTTGAAATTCCCATGACCAGGTGGCCCTGGAGAATCTTTGGATGTCCTGTTGCTGACCATGAGGGTACCAGACAGTGCCTTGATTGACTGGGTTTCATGAAAATGGTGTATAACACAGATACCAGTATGTTGGAGGCTGCTGAGTAGTGGGCCCAGAGCTGTGATGTGCAGGTGTGTGATAAAGCATCTCTTGTCAAGCCATGTGGATCTGTCATTGACTTCCAAATGGCTTGTGGCTGACATGGTGCAGACAGGAATCACGTATATGTCTGAATCCTCTCCATAAAATTCACATTGTTATATGGAGATGTTTCAGGACAATGTTCAGAATCAGGTTGCTATGGTTAAGGGGACAAGCTATGTGGAATAGAAGCCTGGTTGGTCCATTCTCCTGCAGTCCCTGACCCACCACACGTGACAGGACTCCCTCCAGCACTGTGTCCCAGTTGAACTCCTTGTATTTCGTGAAGCAAATACCAAACTCCTAGTGCAGCAGCAAGAAACACCATGAAAAGTGGAGGATGACCAAATGGCTTCACAGTCCACATGCAGAGACACTTAGCTTTCAGTGGCCACAGTTTACCTACAAAGAGAGAAGTCAGCACTGCTGACTCATGTTATTTGGAAAATAAGAAACAATGTCCTCCAGGTCACATAGATGCAGACCCAGCTTTGATGGTCTCATTTGAATGGAAGCTAAGCTCCTGACAACAACATATATGTCAAGTGCCCATCCTCAGAGGCAGTTTCTCAAGTAGTCTTTAGGCTGGCAGAGATCCATGTTGGTGGAGTGTTTACCTTTTAGACCAGGACGCAAGAAAAGACCACTGACTCCAATTAAAATCAAATTAAATCAAACTTATTATTTCCACCACCCGGGCTGTGTCTCCCTCCCAAAACGGCGGGAACAAGAGAGCAACCCCACCTTTCCTACAGAATGGTTTTATAGCGAAGAATGTTACAGAAAAGGGTGGTTACAGATAACAGAACTCTGACAAGCATCACACTAATGATAGTTTACTTTTTTTTTTTTTTTGCTGGCCCCAACATCAGAATTTATGAGGACCATTAGAGACTCAGAGAGTGTTGTCTGTCCAGGGAAGGCCAATATTTATGAGGTGTAAATAAAGTTTCAGAGAGGGCTGTTATCTGGTCAGAGAGCCATGCATGGGTGAGTTCAGGGCATGGGCAGGCATTCAAACAGGTTCAGAATTTGCTGTAATTTATAGTTAAGCCAAAATTATCTTTTCATGGCTTTGTGTCAAGATGGCTCCAATTTAAATAAAATATCAGGTTGGGTCTATCATTCCCCCATTTTCTAATGTGTCCCTTTCAAATCTTTGATAGGGTAGGGGAAGAGCACTGAGGAAAATTTAATTCCTCAGGTAACAGTCTCCCCATTTTTTGAACTCACCCAAAACCGGTCTCCCTGATTTTACTGACTTAATTAATTACTTATATTGATAGTCTATTTATTTTTGGGTCCATTGTAGTAAGAAGCGAGGCGTAACTCATTTTGATTTCTTCTGAGCTGAGAGAGGGTGACGTGAGGGGGTACGGCCTGAGAGACATGAGTTGCCTTTTCGAAGTCAGTTCGGTTTGAAGTCTGGTTGGGGAAGTACAGGTTGTAAAGTCATCTGGGGATGGGTTCTTCTATGAGAGAAACAAAATACATGAGTACTGAATAAATGTTGCAGCAGCTGGAACATGTCACTGTATAGAAGTTCCCTCACCAGTCTTAAATATCCCCAGTTATCAGGACTGTCAACTTAATATTTAAAATTTAGGGTTACAGTTGTCCCTCCCCATAAAATACAGTTTAATAATTTAATACCATCTGATCCTGCAAAATTCTTTTACTAGTATGACCTCTGTGTCTAATAGAGAAACCCTTAATTCTGTTACTCAAGGCTGGATAATTGTACTAGCAAACACCAAGGTTACCTGTGTAGGTTAGGAATATCTGTAGGCCTTAAACTAAAAACTTCGGCCTCTGGCAGCTCCTCTTGATACTCTCTTTTTATAGTTATCAGGCATTCCTGTCTGAGAACCCTTCTTGTAGCCTCCAGTCTTATTTATTTTGGGAGGCTAACATAAAGTGTATACCTTAAAATATTATTATTACTGTTATTATTTAAAATGCCCAGGAATGGCTGTATTTTGCGTTTAACTGTCTTTCCTAAATGTTTAAGATGAAGCAGTCAAACTGACTTTTGTTTCTATCTATTATGAACAGTCAGCTGAGCTTTTACGGGAGTCATTCCTGGGGAAACTTGAGAGCAGCTTCTCAGTTCTGCTAGTGCCATTTTCGCTAGGTGTGTCCAGGTCTTGCTTGACCATGTGGCTTCCTCGGAAGCATCAGGAATGTCTCCCTTCTCTGATGACTGTCTTCTTCATAGAAAATGCGCTTATTGGCTTTCTGTTCTCCAGTGGTCTCATTAATCTCCTTAATCAGGAGGTTATGTGGCTCAGAGTTGCAAAGCTCTTTAGAGAAGTCCCCTGTTCCCTGGATACAGACTGACTCAGAGGGCAAGAATCAAATATTGGTTTTCTTGGCCCTTTTCATTTAATTTAATTTTAAATCCTAATCTTAAACATCCAGCAAATAAATTTTAGCAGCCTTATATTAAGAGTACTGGGCTTTAATGTCTGTAATTTAAAATTATTTATCTTTTTATTAATTGGGATCTGTATTTTTCTGTCTGTCTTTTGGTGTTGACTTGTTATCTTTAATTAACCCATGTTGTGTTCTTAAAGCAACACTTCTGTAAAACACTAACAGGGAATCTTTAGATCACTTATAAGGAAATTACAAAATAAAATTAACAAGAGTAAATATACTTAGTTCGTGTAATAGCTACCCTGAATTTTTAGGCTGAGTTATTTATTATATTTCTTGTTTGAGATCCTAGTAATCTTGATAGGAAAAAAAAGAACTTTTGAATATAACTTTAAATGAAATAACATCTGACCCACTGCTTTCGTAGTCATTCTCACATGCAGTAAGTTGGGACACAGAGCCTTATCTCAAGTAAGGCAGGGCTCTTTATAAATCTTAAGTGTTTTAGTTCTAAAGATGATCTTTGTTTTTAAATATCAGTTTAAAAAGTTAACATTAATTGTTTGAGGTCACATGAACATTAGCTAACACCATATAATATAACATTTAAAACATGAATAAAATAAACGCTGAAAGTTTTATCCTTCTCATAGCTAAGGCTCTCATTAACATAAAAATACATTAAAATTGTTCAGCAATGTAAAAAGTAACATAAAAGTTTACATATCTTATTAATAAAAGGTAAATAAATGCCCAATATATATTTTTTTTTACCATACAACTTCAGAACACCAGCTTCACATAATGCTCTTTTAAAGTTTCTACCTTAGAGACTTGTATTCCTGGAAGATATGAGCACATTAATAGCATCACAATTGCATTGCTGTTTCTACATTAACCAAGTTTAGCTTTTAAAGAAATGGCAGTACAGTGCTCTAAAATAACAGATAGTATTTAATCAGTTGTTTAATATTTATGGTTGCTTGCTCTAGAAAAATAAAACTTAATAAACACAATGTTATTGGTAAACGTATGTTTTAAGAAATTTTTGTGTCTTTTACACATGACTGATTTTCACAATCTTATACAGACTTTAGAACACACTTATGCAGACCTTAGTAAATCAATCAGATATCTAACAAGAGTACTCATGAATTAGTAATCCCATATCAAATTTAATTTACTTATTTATAAAAATATTAGACAAAAGTTTTGAACAGTGTAGACCATTTTTTTGTTGAAGGAAAAGTCCTAGAACCAAGGCATATTAGACCTTTTGTCGACATTAATATTTTATTAGATTTTTGAACACCTAGAAAAACATGTAAGCTTAAATTTAAAGACATTTATTTTTATCTGTTTATCCAATTTAAAGTGAACCATTTAAATCACGTAAATTAAAGATCTTTGGATCTGCTTTTTAAAATTTGTTTTTGTGAGTGCTCCTTTTTTTATGAGCGCTCCTTATGTATGTTACTTTGTATATAATATACATGATATACGGACATATGTATATATACACATACAACACATAATAAGAGTGTGCACACATAATTATAGTAAAGGTCCTGTAGCTTTTCGCAGGTGAAATCTCCATTGCAATGTTTCAAAAACTCCACTGTTGGTGAAAGATAGAACTGATCAGAAAAACATTAACCTAGGTCTGTAGGATCAAAATCATGAGTTAAAAAAAATACAGAAT